>NC_141154.1:115196106-115496106 GCF_053477565.2 Lygodium microphyllum | reverse complement strand
GGTTTCGGCCGCGCTTTTTTTCCCTGCGGCGTCGCTATATGCGTCGCTATATGCGTTGCTATTTGCGTCGCATTTGCGACGCAAATAGCGACGCATATAGCGACGCCAATAGCGACGCCGATAAACGCCATCGCTAATCGGCGTCGCTATTGCCCCAGTTCCTTGTAGTGATCCTTGCTCCTAGTGTGTCTCGCTACCCAGTGAGGTGGTCCCATAGCAAGCTACCCACATTCTTAAAAATGTGCATGGGATCTAAAAGGTGGTTAATTTTCAGTTTTTTCCAATAAGTCAGCTCATAGAAAATTGAGAAGTGTCGCATCCCACTGAGAAGTGAGTCTTGGTCCACCATCCTGCGATCAAACCAGCTCAGTGCGTTCATTCTCGCAGGAGGGCGACCATGAAATCCTTCTCTCATGACATGACCCTTTGGCAAAAAAGCCCGATGTCCCTCAAATACCATCTTCTTCATAGATTTTGACATACGAGAATCCAATCTTGGTCCACACAAAGGACATGCATGGTAACCTGACGTGACTAGCCCTGCAGAACACACATGTACAATGAGGCATATCATAACACCAACATCGCTCAAAGAAAACTAGCAAAATAAGAAAACATGCTTTACCAGAGCATTCTCCATAACCTGGAAAGTCATGCATGGTCCACATAAGAATTGCCCTTATAGTTGTGGATCGCCTACCAATATGTTTGCTCATGTCCTCCACTACAATTCTCTCCCACAACTCCTTTAGCTCATCAATCAGTGGAGAGAGGTAGACATCCATATTCTTGACTTTGTATCGTCCAAGCACAAGCAAGTTGAGCAAAAGGTGTCCTTTCTTGGTGGAAAGCCATGGCGGTATATTGTAGTTAACAAGGACCACGGGCCATACACTATAGGAGGTGGAACGTAAACCAAAAGGATTTACCCCATCCATGGCAAGACCGAATTGTAGATTCCTCGCCTCCTTTGCAAAGTCAAGGAAAGTCTCGTCAATGTGATGCCATGCTTCTGAGTCAGCTGGCCGTGTACGCTGTACACCATCAGTGGATCGATTTTCTGCATGCCATGTAGTCAACTTTGCAAAACTCTTGGTCCGAAAAATGTGACGAACACGCGACATCAGTGGAAAGTGCCTCAAAACCTTCTGTGGAATAGTCTGTCCTTGCAAGTCATTTTGATACTTGTCCGCATCGTACTTGGGACATGTGGTCAACAATTCAAACTCTCCCTGGAAGAGAACACAATCATTGGGGCAAGCATGAATGCAATTATAATCCATGCCTAGCTTTCGCAGCACTTGTCTTGCATCATCACGAGACTCAGGCATCGTATTTTGGGTAGGCAAAATGTAAGATTGCAATGTTCTACAAATTGCAATGAAGCACGTTATTAGAGTACTACATAGCACATTTCAATGGCTATCAATAAAGAATCATACACATCATAATATACCTGAATAGCTCTGTCACACTCGCATCGCTCCATCCATACTTTGTTTGTATGCTCAACAATGCAAGAAGTGTCTTCAAATGGGATACCCAACTCCCATCATACAATGGAATGGCAGCCTCCGCAATTAAAGGATCTTGGGAGTCCATCGGAAGCAATGATTCAATCATGTCCTCTAACTCAGGCTCCAAAAAAGCAGGAGGATCGTCCATGTCTCCAGCATTCTTACCCATAGAAGGGGGTTGAGAGTTATCACCTTCTATGAGACAGTTAGTTATCTCGGACGGCATTTTTATAGAGCGCGGACAAACCCGTCTTATTGGACGCAAGAGATCTGCAGACTGCAATGTATCGACATGGCCTTGACCCTGTAAAGGACATTAAGGAGCTAACTTCTAAGATAACCCCAAACTATTATACTTAAATCAATTACATGTCATATAGTAATGAGAGAGAACTTACCACAATCTCGTAATTCAAGAGTGCTTGGTCGATTATCTCAACTCGAAACTCTCCATACCGTTGCACATGCTCTATGGACAAATGACGTTTCTGACCAATGGCCAATTTGCGTTGCGTGCATGGACAAGGGACACGTTGATTGACCCAAGCCTCACAATCACCACCATGTTGGTCGTGAGTGCTAGACATCTTGACTGCGATGTAATGGAATGATAATTTAATAACGATTCTATATTGTATATTGGGACCACTCCACTATATATATTTCACGTCTTTTTTTTTAAATTTTTCGTACCTATCTCTTTGAGTTCGGCTCTAAACTATGCTCACACATATACATTTTCGTACCTACATTGCAAAGAATAAAAACCAACACAAGAAATTTTTTGAAAATACTCGCTTCCATTTCTCTCTCTTTCAACACTTCCTAACCTACATTGCAAAGAAACACAAAGCAACACAAAGATCGAAGAGAAACCAACACTTTCTAACCTACATTGCAAAGCAAAACAAAGATTGTAAAGAAACCAAAACAGGGCATACTGTCGTGCTCTCTTCTTCTTCCACGACCTCTTCGTGCGGACAATGCTCCTCTCCTCGTGTGCGGCTCATGGCTTGCTTCCTTGCTCACCTCCCTCTCTTGCTCACCTCCCTTTCTCTTTCTCTCCGCCTTTGCGCACGCGTTTGAAAGAAACGTTCGGGTTTCCGCGAAATGTTACCACAGTAAGTCGTCGCTATTTACATCGCTAAATAGCGATGCTAATAGCGATGTTTTTAGCGACGCTAATACCGATGCCAAAAAAAAATGTCGCTACTTAGCGTCGCTATATGTGTGTACCCTTGTAGTGATTGTCTCTACTTGCAAAAGATGTCCTTCTTGTGTCTCCTCTTCATCAGAGTCTTCAATATTCAACATATAATTAGACTTTGCTATATATTCCTTGTACTTCTGCTTGTGCTCAGGAGACCATTTCTTCCTACATTTGTAGCATAAACCCTTGGATTTATCATTAGGAAGTACCTTGTTACTGTTATTATTGGGATATTGCCTATTTGCACCTTCAGCCCTTTTGAAATCTCCTTTTGGATTAGCATTATATCTGCAAATACTACCCTATTTTGAAGCATATGCCATAGGATAGCCTTGCTGGAATTACTTTGAAACCTCTTTTCAACTCTAAATCCTTCTCTTTGTTGGTTGAACTGCTGTCCAAATCTCATAGGCTGATTGGATTGATAATTCATTCCTGTTTTGGGCTCAAATAAAGTCAAATCTCTTCTATACTTTTGGCTGTACCTCTCAACATATTGAATGGCTGCATGAACATTTGTAGACTTGGCTGCCCCTACTTTAGTTGATAGGTCTGGATCAAGACTAAAAATGTATTTGTTCAATTTGGCTATATTGGAAATGTCTTCCACATACATGGAGAGGTTTAAAAATTGACTGGAATACTCCCTCATTGTAGAACCCCTTTGCCTAAGATCATACCATTTTCTTTCAAGCCTTTCCTTCTCCATTGGTGACACGAATACTTGAGTCATGGCTGATTTGAAGTCCTCCCAAGACTGAAAATTCTTTCCAATCTTGCTCATGTATCTCCACCATGTATGCACATAACCCTCTAGGTGTAGGGATGCATAATAAATCTTTGCTTGATCATTGCGTGGGTAGAGAGTGAAATACATTTTCAATTTGTTGAGCCATTCTTCAAGTTCGATCAGTGAAGGATTATCTCCTTTAAAATTGGATATATTGACCTTGTCCTTGTATTCCTTGTCATAATGATAGTGCTGCCCATTATGGTTGGTATATCCAAAAGATTGTTGTCTATTAGAATGATCGCTCATTGCTTACTGTCCATGATTATGTGTAGATGAATGCTATCCATTTCCATTATTTCCAAAAGATTAACTACCAAACAACGAGTTTCCATGCGAATGTTGGTTATGAGTGGATATCCCATGTGACAATCTATCTTGTTGATCTTCAGCATGCTGGAAAGTGTCTCCTTTCCTTGCTTTATCATGTGCACATTGCCCTTGATCATCTCTTGCATGAGGAACTTGGGTTTATTGAAAACCAAACTCTTTGTAAAAGGGATGACATCCATGTACAAACTCATTTCTGTCGTCATCCAGGGAATGATCTTGCTATCCTTTATCTCTTGAACTAGTAAAGTTAGGCCTATTCCTATTCCATGAATTGGTATGAGGCTGAACTGTTTCATTCACCTTAGAAGGTTCATGGAAAGGTGAATTTCTTTGCAATTTGTTACCCAAGTTGCTGAATATTGTGACTAACTGTTCAAATTTGGCATCCATTCTATGGTTTTGCTACTCCATATGAGTGATCATCTTACCCAAATTTTCATCCATTGAATGTGTGAGTTGGATTAGATCGTCATTCAAGTTACCAATTTGCTTCAATAATTGTTGGAAGTTATTGGAATCATGGGTAACATTTGCTTCAGTTCAAGGATCATTGTCAAAAGGAATCCTTGGCCAATGGGCCTCTTCATTTGTTGTACTGTTACCCATAAATTCTTGCCTTTGATATGTGGCTCCAATGGTAGGATTAGCTTCACCATGGTAATCTTCTAATCCTTCATTAATGGGCTCCAATACTTGATCTTTCTTCTTGCTCCTTGCCATCATGCAAATTGTGACAATTTTAGGACTACCTAATAAAGAATGGTCAATATCCAAAGCTATTCTCCTCCAATCTAAGTTCTTGATAGCTCCACACAAAGCTAATAACACTTATATACCGAATTTACTAAAAATAACAACTTTGGAAGAGGTATGTGGTTGCTTTGGATCAAAACAGTGTACCCTGTCAACCAGTCCCAGTGTTGTCTACAGTGACCACCTATCACTAAAATGGCCAAAACTTTTGATCCATTAGTCCAAATGAAGTGTTCTATAGCTAGGGTTGAAGCTAACTTTGTCCTCTACGCATTGAGTATAAGAACCAATATTTTAGAATGAAATATCTCATTTTTGTAATTGATTTTATATGATTGTCTAGGATTAGACAACAACCTGTAATAGCATGTAAATTCACTGTTTCGACCCTGTTTCAAACCCTTTTGTCATGGATCATCAATAACCACCTGTGGGCATTGAAGTATGACCTGGAAGCTCATTCATTCACCTAGAGTCAACTTCAAAGTACATGTATACCTATATTTCTGATCAAAATATCACTGACTTCCCTGTTTTGCTCTGTTTGGTACCATGAGTCTTGTACCTTAACAACCACACAATGAAAATACCATGATCAAAATGTCACTGACAACCACAGAATGAAAATACCAATAATTCGACAACAAACCAAGAGAAATATATTCTTGTACCTTAACAACCTTGAGCCGATGCTCGACGCTTTGACACCCAAAAGCTCCAACTTCCAAATTGGCATGACAAGAGCTCACTCTAGCATGCGACCCTCCTCTCTCCTCTCTCACAAAATACAATTGTACAAGAGGGGGAAGGCCCTTAACTCTCCATTCTCATCTCCTTATATAGTTTTCTATCCACACTCACACACATTAGGCTTTTTTCTTTCAGCTTTTGGCTTTTGCTTTTCTACTACTTTTCACTATTTTCGTTTTTTCTGCCCTATGCCTATTTGCAACTTGTTTGGATCATAACTTCATGATTTGAACTTCGAATATAGTTGTTCGGGTACTCAAAACGATCGGAACACATCTGGTCAATAAGCCAATACGGAAAGAATTATCAAAATCTATAAAAAAATGGATAAAAATAATGGTATTTCTTAAATCCCATCATTTTTCTCCATCTTTTATCTTGGACGACTTATTCCCTTTCTTGGCCTATTGTTCTTGTAATTGCACACACTTTCAGCACACATGTCCTCTTTTTCTTCAAGAAATACTTGCTGACGATGTAAAACTTATGATATTTTCCTTTGATCCTTGAGTCTTCAAAATAAACATTCTCTAGATATGAACCTGTTTTTTATACAGTGTGCACTAGCAAGAATATGATTTTTTGAAATGGACGCCATGTCCAATCATTCATGATTTGGAAAAATATGCAATGTTGGATCTATGATATGCAATTAATCAATCCATGCTCACACAAAAATAATGTATGCATTTGAAGAATTGTGCCTAGCCTATCTAGATGTGATCGTATGTCATGCAAAATGCAAACATAGTTCCTTGATTATTTAAATCCTTATCCTCACCTCTCAACTCTCTTAAAAAAGATATGATATACTCCGCTCCTCCCATCCAATTCTTTCAATCACTCAAGAAATGATGGTCCTCAAGATATTGACCAGATATGAACAACCCATCTCACAATTGGTGGCGTCTTTCACACGACCCTCAAACTCACCCAACCACCTTACACACTCAACCAGAGGTTCCTATTTTTGTGATGAACATCCCAAAAATAGTGTGTGCAAGAAATGTGCGTGCTCAATAACAGGTATTCTATCGTATGCATGTGCATCTAAAATTTACTGTATATAGCTGTAGTGGACCTCATGATGTGCTAGTGCTCAATGATGGTGCAAAACGTACTTAATCCCAATCCATGGTATGGAAGTATTTGATAAGAACAAGAGATGACCCCTGAGTGCAGTGCATCAACAAGTGCAACGTGAAGTGTTCGTGAACCCATTATCCCCGTGATGTGCAAAAGTCTCAAGAAGAAAACATACCTAGCTCCTCAATGTTTGGTAGCTATTATCAAACACAAGCTTCATCTTGTCCAAAAAATACCAAGCTCGACCAAGGCTATCAAGTTTCACACTCAACAAATCAAACAAAATGATAGAAACAAATCCTAAACTAAACAAACACAAGAAATCCAATTGGGAAATAACAAAACAAACAGTCACGCAAACAACTAAGCTAACAAAAATCAAACCTAACTACAATTTGACTAGGGCTTTTTAGTTTTCACAAAAACGCTTGACAACGTGAGGTAGGAGTATGTTGCTGAGAAAATGGCGCAAACAGGCTGAAGACACACTCCTCTATCTCTTGAAGAGTACTCAATAGAGAGCTCAATGCCATAGGAGTACTCAATAGAGAGCTCATGATCCATAGAAAAGTCCTATGTAAGCCTTTTGTCCATTGGAGTTCATGGGAAGAAGATCTGAGAAGAAATCTCCATGGCAGTTTGTAAGGAAGCTTGAGAGAAAGAGAAAAGAGAAGAAGAAACCCTTGCTTAACAAAAACTAACCCTGTTTAGTCTTCCATAATTCTTGTTTAACTCCAGTTAGTCCAATCTCCCTCCAAAATGACCTATGGATTGGCCACGAGCTACTATTTTCACGATAGAACCTCCAAAAACCTCCAAAATAGTGACGAGTTGATGTAGATAGCCATGGCTAGTCACGGTTTGAACTATAACTAGTCCTGTGACCAAATTTTGTCCTATCAGTTACCCTATACCAAGCATGTGACTAGATCCACCATGAAAATGACCCTTTCCATGGATCAAAGTCCATGCTCTAATACCAATGAAATGAAGGTTGCCACTTAAATGGAAATTAACACAGAACTAATAGAAAATGCTGAATTAACAAGAAATGTTGGAAACCATAGCTTGCCATTTCTTAATTCAAGATGTCTCAAAACCAAGAACTACAAGAAATATTGAAGCCATGGAAGCTTGACAATCAATTGATGAAGTTTGCTGTAAGGAACTCACCCCTTACAATGGTGGGGAAGGAAATACCTTCAAGCTCCAAGAAGTGGAGATATGTAAAATGATTAGAAGATTATTTACATTGGCACCCTCTTGCCTTTTATACTCCAGTCCAAAATAGACTAATTTCCTAATTAAAGCAACATGAAAATTGCTTTATTACACCATTAGATCTAGTATTCAATTGCACTTTGATCTCCTAAAACGGTATTAAGTTACTTTGATCCTATTGAATTGAGGGTATATCCTAACAATTGTATCAATTGTTTAGAAAAGTTACTAAACTTATTCAATGTACCAATCAAGAGCTAGTCAATTGGGACTGAGGCCTTCCACTTTCTCTAAGGAGTTTGTTTTGGTTATATAATTCACTAAGGTATACTATCACATTATTCAAATATATAAAACTAGAGTCCTTTATTAATCCATATACAAGGCTCGATAACACAATCTTTAAACAAATAATGCACACATTAAAATACAATAATTCATATTAATTCAAAAAGTTTAAATAGAACCATCACTCCCACAAGAATGGACAAAATTTTTCCTACTTAGGATAAGATCTTCCAACTCCACAAGGTTGGGCCATATGTAATCACACTCCTTTTGCAGCCATAAGAAATTTATGAGCTCAAAACCTTGCTAAGATTTCTTGAGCCTCCAAAGTCATCTGACGTAGTGGGGCCTATTGCTACTATATTTTACCCTATCATCTGCTTGAGTGATCAAGAAGAAAAACACCTAGCTCCCCCAAGATTGTAAGACCCTCATTTTGCAAGGTGAGGTTTTCAAGCATCAACAAATACTAAGATACATTGGTGTGGGGATCCCAATGGCTTGAACCACCAGTCATCAAGCTCTCATAAGCATTGATTTCTAGGAAGAAACAACCCTTGTTTTCACCCTATGTTATCTTTCTCAAGATTAAATATTAAAAAAAAAAACAGTTTCTATACTTTTTTAGATGTTTATCAAGTCAATTCTCATCAACTATAAAATTTTAAGCCAAAAAACCAATCCATGTGTCTTTGTTCACCCATTTTTAGATTTATGTTTATAATATTGGTAATGTAGATATAGCCATACATATAATATAAGAAATGAAAAGTGAGGGTTTTAAAGAGAATTTGGAAGTAAAATTAATTAGATGTATTTCATCCAAACCTAGTCATCATCATTTCGCCATCATCATTGCGTGGAACCACCATGACTTCAAGCTAGAATGCAACTATTGTTATTTTGAGTTTGCATATGTTCCATGGCCTCCTCAAGTTCTTCTTTAACTTTGAGATATACCTCAGCTTTACCAATGGTGGAAGCATAAGCATTCTCTCTACATCTCTTTGGGACCATTGCAAATAGCCTTTGTGATATGAGTTTTATGTACATATCAAAATGGCTTCCAAATACACATCTATTGTTTCTCAAGGTAGAAAAAATGTACACAAGCACTCATAAATTTTTGGAGTCATTCTAATAATGCTCAAATCAACTCTTGGGGATTATAGAAAGAAATAGGGGAATTAAATAAGTGGTTGGGAGGAAAGAGGAGGTGCATACAAACTTTAAAGGTGATGTAGTATGAGATGTTTGTTGAATATGAATGAGAAATAAACAAAAAGAGGATATCAACATCTTGGGATACTTGAGAATGTTGAGTCCAACTTACCCCATCTTGTCATATTCTACTTGTACCAATGGAATCATCTCATCCCCAAGTTGAAGTAGCTCTAGGAGTTCTTCCTTTCTCATACATGGAGAGTCCATAGTTTCTTACCCAAAGTGAAAGGTTTAATATGGACATTGGAAGACAAGGGAAAGAGAGAGCCTGACATGCTTTTCCCCTTTTCTCTCTTTGTTTATAGTTCTAATTTATGTTTAGCTTTGTTGAGTATGACTTCTCTCGGAAAAGATGATTGCTTTTTAACTCCTCTATTCTCACTAAAAAGTCAAATTTGGATTTCTTTGCTTGCTGATCCTAATTCATTTTTCCTTCTCCCATGATTTTAATGCACCAAAATCATTATTTACTTATTCATTGTAGATTAGTCTGATGTACTCATCCTAGAGTTGGACTATGTATGGTAACACTTTAAATTGACTCTTGAGATAAACATTTTTATGTAATTAGTTTTCTCAATTTTGACATTAAAGGACTATTATAAAATGTGTGGGTTTTTCTATACATTAATCATACGAGTCAAAGTCTGGTAATTACATCTGCATCTAACAATGTAGAAATGTGCAAATGTATTCATAATTCATTTCATCATGGAAAACACTCATTTAACATAAATTTCATTTGTTAGCATTGCCCTTTAGTATATATGCTTATATGATGTTGCGATGACAAGATGGTGCAAGTCCCAAAAAATTTACCCAATGTTAACTTTAGTTAAGTAGTCCACTTAGCCTTGAAATGTGTGGATATCTTGCTTTTTGAGAAATAATATATTGTTTTAGAAAATTAAAAAAGGGTTCTCTCTCTCTCTCTCTCTCTCTCTCTCTCTCTCTCTCTCTCTCTCTCTCTCTCTCTCTCTCTCTCTCTCTCTCTCTCTCTCTCTCTCTCTCTCTCTCTCTCTCTCTCTCTCTCTCTCTCTCTCTCTCTCACACACACACATGAAAAGGGCAATGCTCTTGCATGTGATAGTGCACCCTTGTTTTGAAATCCACATCATTTTATCAATATCAACTACATAATGGAAGTATTACAATGAAGTACAAGTTAGGCTAGGCATATGATGTATTAGGCATAGGCTTTACAAACATTAGTACTAACAAATGACATTTAGTAATGTAAAAATGTATGTTCATTTTTTTAATACTACTAGGAGTATGCTATGTGTTTGTAAAGAATGGTGATATTGTAGCTCAAGGTGGTTTATGCATTGTTTTTGTATTATTAGGAATGTAGATCGAAGCTTGAATAAACTAAAGATATGATAAGATTAGTTAATAAAACAGTAGATTAGTATTAATAGTAACTCAATACTTTATTGTGTTATCTTTTTTCATTAGAAGAAATATCAATTGATTTTCTACATTATGGTAGGAGTGATAGTTTTGAGTGCAACCTTAATTATGTACACTTGCACCCCTTTTGAGGGAGAGTGTCATGCTCTATACAACATGTGCTTCCAAAAAAGAAACTCCGCATTTGGCATTGAGACATCCACATTCATGCATCACGATGCCCCTTCCCTACTATATATATAGGCATTGTGTATAGTTTAGATAAACTCCATCATTGTAACGTATATTTAGCTCTCCAATGTTATCATCTTGTTACTCAAGCCTAATATTAGCATCAAAATGTATATGACTGCTCGCAAATCTATCTAAACATATAAATTATTACAATGTTTGGAAGACTTCCTTGATGTATCACAATAAGATTGTGTACTTTGCTTTGGCATTTTGTAACATTTCTTATCTTGTTTAATAGAATGCCACACATTTATTTGCATGATTAAATTACAAATTAGACTTATTGATGTCATTACATGCACATATTTCTACTATGACACAGGTATGCATAAGTTTCTAATATGTTCTATCAAAAAACACTCCTATAATTGCATCTAGAGCCCTTTTCTTTGTAGTCTTAGTTGGGCCCATTGATTGCATGAGTGCATGCCTTTACAATGGAACTCATGAATCTACTTAAGAATAGAAGCGTGAATCCTATGATGATGCAATTTTTAGATACATCAAAGAAAAATGATTAGAAATTCGGAGAACTCTTCTCAGTGCTAAAATTCTAGACTGTTTGGAGGATAGCGTGGATAAATTTTTAAGGTAGGAAGGGGTGAAGTCTAATCAACAGACCCTTCGTGGACAATGACCTACAATCCAAACATTTTGAAGGGTTAGATGTCCATAGTATCCAATACAATGGTAGAGGATCTATCTATATTTAAGGGGGATGCACAAATCTATTCTGGACAAATTACATGAAGACAGCGGAAGGTGTAACGAAGCTTTTCTTATGGAGAATACTCTGAGCATGAGTATCTGGCACATTGAAATAGTGATTATGTTGCTAGCGCAGTATTTATTACTCCGTCATTTTCATAGGAGTTAGCATAATGGAGTCCAACCTGCCATTCCAGATGATATGGGAATTAAAGGCTACGTAGTCCTGCGCGCTCTGTCAACTGAGTTAGCGAAGGTTGGCGGGTGCTTACAAGATTTTGGAAGAGGCTATTTGCTCTGCAAAATGGCACGCCGCACAACAAGCCCTTAGTATCATGGATTAAAGAGTGGAGAGTTGCGATGATGAAGAGGGTTGGGACCTCCTGGAACCAAACGCTTCTGGGCAGGTTCACCGTCAACATCTCCCGGGGGGTGCTGTTGCCCCGTTACAGAGAGCCCGAAACCCCTAGTCTCCTTAATCCTCCGCCGATTATCTATCTCATATAGATGAGGCGTAGTTGCGGCTGCCTGTAATTTCATAGTCGCTTGAAATTCATTAGATAGACATTGCCATATTATTGATTCTGAGAACGCCTAACGTCTTGGAAAATCTGAATACGAGTACTAAGTACCATAGATAAACTGCGAGCTTTGTACCTGATCTTGATGATGATTGCGGACGGGTGGCTTTCGAACTGTATGGGCTACCAGCAGATGATCATAATGGCGTCCTGCAAACATGAGCGCCCTCCGAGAAGGTGCAGTAGTGTGTCGCAACCCTGAATGTAGGTAGGCACATTGATGTTAGTGATCAACAAGCGTTATTGATCATCATCTGTGAGTACGTAGCTACAAGGATCTTTATCGTACTGTACCAAGAGCCAGTTTATACTTGAAATTTACAGGAACTGCAACAGGTCTTACGTTGTACTGTGCATGCATGAAGTACCGCAGAGGACAACTAATAAAAGTTTACTTGAACTACAAAACTAAGTGTTGTACTCAACTTAAACTAGGTTAACTCACCCGTATGCGTACGCCTGAGAGGGGAATTGACAACTCCATCAGTGGCGTGCACGTCTAATCCCCAGCTCGGGCCGCTGCAGCACATTATGATCAACACCATAGTGCTAGCGCTGATCAGAATCAAGCTGAAAAACAATAGCCGGGACATCTCGCTAGCTGCGAACATTCTACATTAACTTCTTGAGTTATTCTACAATCAGGCCGCACAGACGAAATTTTAATCACATGAGATCAGATTAGCCGTGTGAGCTTCGCGAGGAGAGAGAGATTGGCTGAACGAATTACGTGGGTAAATGCCTTATAACGAATTAAGGCCCGCGGGCCACAGCGAGTAAGTGTATGGAAGATCATCTTGGGTGGTTGAGATCATCACACTTCACAACTGAAATTGAGGGAGCAGTGCCTCTTAATGATAATTAATAAAGTACAGCTACAAAGGCTCATCATAGGCCCATAGGGTATACTAGGCAAGTGGAAGTGTTAGAACTTATTATAGCTAGTGGGTGATGCTATCTGCACACTGTCTCGAGAATTTCTAGTCTGGTTCAAGCGCTCGGATCTCTTTGATCTGTGTGTGTAACCAGAGGCGGCTGGAGAACTATGTGTGACGACGATGAATCTGATAATGAGACGTGGGACGTATCGGGATATAGGCTTCGGAAAGCTGGACGAAAGCGATAGGTGGCAATTACGATGAATCGAGACCTTGCATAGCATATGCTCTCGAATGTAACTCCACGTAGAGCTCTTATGTACCTTGCTTACCAACAAGAGACAGTGACTGGTACTTTTTTAAAACTAGCTTTGCATGCATGGGCTAATAGCCTTTGTCAGGTGTCCGCAGCGCTAGGATGAAAGATAGAGAAAAAGTATCAAAAGACCTCTGCTTGAGCTTCCAACGGACGAGTACGTTATATGATGGTGTTTTGTGCTTGTTCATGTTATATCATGTACAAATGAAAGAGTCATAAAAGATGGCCAGTGAGGGGCCAATAGAGTGGCACTCGAGGATGCATTACTTTAGAATTAAATAAAATCTAAAATATAAAAAAATTTACATGGCTCAATTGTTTGACTTAAGTTAAGCTCATTTGTAATTTTTAAAAATTCATATTATATTATTAAGTGGCTAAAAAAGCCACATCTTTCTTGTAAAATTGTCACTCAATTGGTGTGGGGTGTGTTTTCCTTCTGGAGGGCGCTATTTTATTGGCCCCTTTACCCTAGATGGTTAAACTGGTTGGCAAAATCAATGGAAAAACATGATAGATTTCCATGAATGTGTACTTTGTAAAGCCACGCAAGTGTCATGCATATGGATGGAGCTTTTAACACTTGTTACATAGCAAAATTTAAAACTTTGTGGAATGCAGCAAATTCTCCACCATTTCTTGGGTACTATCCATACCCTACCTATACCTCGGGAATTACACTCCCCATATCGCATACTAGGGAATCTTAAGTATGTGGCATGCCTGTGTAATTGGGAAATTCTATTCCACACATCTAAAATTAGGGATTTGTAGGTCATATAACTAGGGGATCTCATTCCCCACATATCATAATAGGGAATTATAAACCACATAACTCGAGAATTCCATTCCTCACATCTCATACTGGGGCGTTACAAAGGGCCATATGAGGTTATACTTGATCCGCTTGTTTTTCTAGCACTACATATGGGAAATGGTAACCATACAAGCTTCGTTATAAACTAAGTACTCACTCAATCCTATGCTAGTTACGTGGGTTTATTTTATTCATTTCATGCCTACTTGGTACAACATTGCTTCTCATCCTTTCTAATGAACTTTCTCAAAATTATTCTCCTTACTCCTCTAAAGCTTATTTCGTGGTGCACCAATTGCTATGAAAGTAAATTGTAAATAGTTGATAATTTCATGTTGACCACCATTTGACCCAACTTTGATAAGAGAAAGTGTTGTGCATTAAGATTCCTCCTTTAAAAGCTTTTGAAAAGCTCAACTTTGCTTTTGTCTCTCGAGAATTTGGGTCTATTTTCCACCTTGCAACATGTTTAATCTGAGCAAAATCCACATTAACACTTGTCTGAGTATGTTTCATGGTTTAGGGTCATAAAGATATTTACTTATGTATTGCAAGTTATTAAAAGAACATAGCATACAAATAGCAAATGTAATGCATGATGATACTTGTGAGATGAAGCAAATAAGAGCTTACAGTTTTATTGGGCTTTGATTGCATTATATCCTCTTCAAAAACAAGATTGCCATGGATCGAGCATATGGTTAAAGAATCTAGTGACCCTTATGTTCTAGTATTGCAAAAAGTCAATCATTTGATAGTGTGTTATGCTTTCCCATGAATTGCAAGGTATGAAACATATTGAGGACTAGTGTCTAGCTTTGGGAAGGAGCCTTGACACTTGAGATTGGGCTTTGCAATGAATGGGGTCTGCATTTCTTTTAGTGAGGTATAATATTCATTCATGGCTCTCAATCAAGAAGAGGCATCTCATTCCCAATGAAATGTACCCAACCCTTGTTTGTAGGGAGGGTAGTTTGGTAGTCACCTAGGGATCCGATCCAAGTCATCACCATTTGTGCTACTCATGAGCATATGGACATAGCTGACTAAGTTTTCCTTAGGTCTACCTTGCGAGCAAAGCGTGTGGGCTCATCCCATGGGGGTCGACCTATGGGTTTCTAATGACACATCCCTATGATCTCTAATGGTATACTAAAATCATGCTAGGACTATTACTATTGCGTGAGTCGTCAAAGATTCGGAGTGGATAAACACAACACTTGGCTCAATGAGAGTGAGAAATGAGGGGGAGTTGAGCATCAACCCATCTGGACATAAGGTATAGTTTCACGCCAACCCCCTAAAATTGTGCTAAAACAATTCTAGAACTCGACCTTAGGATGGTCATGATTCATAGCCTTTTCCTAAATTTTTGCAAGAAGCTACCCAGCTAACTGGGTCCACCTAGTTATAGGATGGTCTCGTTGGAAAGATATCCACCCGCTTCTCATTTTTAAATGTGGCATATTTTAGTTTCTTAAACAAGCATGCTACTTATGCTGTGAAACAAATAAAGGCAACTTCCTTAGTTATCTTAGCATAGGGTTTTTCATGATGTTTCTTACATACAAATAAAAAAATATTCATTTGAAAATAAGGTATTTGCATTATAGTATTTGCATCTATTGCAAAGAGCAAAACCAATCCAAAACCGAGATTACCACCATGCCTTCTTCATCCCTACCCTTCCGACACTAAACCATGTTGATCTTATATAGGTTTCTTTCCTTGCTATTAAAGGACCCAATATGAAATTAGGTCATCTAACCAAAGCCTCACTAGTTCTTGTCTTTGTCATAAGAGAGAACATTCATATACATACAACCTCACATACTTAAGTGGTTGCCTTAGGTAATCTTATTTTTCTCTAGATGAAGGGTTTTTGGGCATGTCTCTAGGGAAGCCATAACACCTTAACATCATCTAGCTCTCGAAATCACGGACATCATTAGTATCATTTATGAGATTTTGCTTCAACCAAAATCAATCATGTGAATTATTTGAATAAAATAATCCTTTCCAAACGACATCTCATTTAATTTTTTCAACAAAATCTGAATGAATATCTATTCCAATTAATAATCTAGAAATAAATTCATGGATTGAGTTTAATCTATATGCATATATCTAAATACAAATTAAGGTGATATGATTAATTTCTAAACTACTCGAAAGTTAAAAAAATAAAACTGAATGATCTACTTACCATTCTCAGTGGATGAAGGTATGAAAAAGGTAAATCGAACACTTGTTATCATAAAATTTATTTTACTTTAATTAAATTTAAATTTTACAAACTATACAACTAAATTGTAGTGATTTTATTTACTTGTTATCATAATTTACATATTTTTCAAAAGGCATTTTAAAAATTAGAAATTTTGAATTCAATTATTTAAGTAAAAAGTGATAAATAACTACAATAAACCAAAAAAAAGATTGCATTTAAAATAAATTATATACGCCCATGCATAAGAAAATTAAGAAAAATGCTAAATTAATAATAATTTAAAATGACGATACTAACTCAAGATAAGTAAAAAATATGATCATAAATTAGAATAAGTTGAGAGAATCTCAAATATAAAACAAATTAAGAATAAATTTAAATCATTAATATTAATTAAATAAATAAGTATAAATTATTATAATTCATATAAAATCAAAATCAATATAAAAACCTAAATAATAATTTGATAATCAAGTTTTATTTAAATTACTTAAAATAATTACATAGCTCTAGAATATTTTCAATCAAATAAATATAGAATATTGTTAAAAAGTTAGTTGAAGCATGTGTGGGAGAAGTCTCATATATATATATATATATATATATATATACATTTTTTTATAAATGGATAAAATTAGAGTTTAATTTTTCTTATCTTCTCAATATTTCTTTGAATTTGGTTAATTTACTAAAATCTACTTTATTTTATCAAGATTTTTATCATTTTTTATTTTTATTTTTATCCTAATTTATAAGCCAAATTTAAATTTTTATCTTTAAATTAATTTTTGAAAATAATTTTTAATATATATTTTCTTCATTAACTTTAATATTTAATAAACTTAATATTTATTGAGAATTAATGGGTGAGAGTTGAGTCTAATTATTATTTACAGATATTTTGAAAGATAAATTAATTACTTTATTAACTAATTCCACAATTTCAAGTTTAAAGTAATCAATATTAGTTATATCAATTGTCATATTTTCAACTTTAAGGGCAGATGCTGAGCCCACCACTTTGATATGCTTTTGTCACACCACAATAAACAAATAAGATCATTAGAGTGTCGACATGTAAATCACTGTTAATCCTCTCTCTCTCTCTCTCTCTCTCAAAACTCAAAAAATCTAAATTCAATCATTTCAGTTAAAATCCACTGATATTTAAAATACATAAGCAAAAAAAAAAAGCATAGATCACCAGAATTGATATAAAATCAAAATAAATATAAAAGAACTTTAATAAATTTTGTTAATCAAGTTAAAATTGAAAAAATAAAAAATACTTAAATGATATTAAAATATTTTAAATTAAATAAATATAAAATGTAGTTTAAGCATGTGTATGAGAAGTCACACACACATATAAAATAATCTTAAAGATATTTCTAATTTTTTGATAAATTATCAAAAGTTAAATTTAAATTTTCTTATTTTCTCAATATTTATTTCAACAATTAATAACTTTAAAGAAGTTTACTTTTATCCTTACTAAATTTTATTTAATCAATTTTTTAATGTATTCTTATTATTTATAATTTTATCGTAATTATAAAATACATATTTTTTATCTTATATCTATTTTTAAAATAATTTTTTATATTTTTTATTTAATTATTGTAATATTTTATAAGCTTAATATTTATTCAGAATTAATGGGTGATTCTTCAGTCTAATTATAATTTACAATGTCTTTTAAAGATAAATAAATAATTTTAAAAATTTTGAAATTTAAAATAATAAACATATATTGTATCAATTGTAGTGTTTTCGATATTAAGGGTGGATGAAGGGCCCACCACCTTGATGTGCTTTCATTATACCACAGTAAACAACCGAGAATTGATTACGTATAAACCACCGCTAATCCCTACTATATCTCTCTCTCTCTCTCTCTCTCTCTCTCTCTCTCTCTCTCTCTCTCTCTCTCTCTCTCTCTCTCCACATCATAGTGAGTCAATTTACTACACAAAATAAATTAGAAATAATTCTTTTCTTGTTTTCTACTACACGAAAAGGATTAAAGTTACTACACGAAAAGATTACTACACGAAAATGATTAAATTTAATCCTTTCATGTACTACCTCTTTCTCTTTTTTAATCATTTTCTTGTTTTCTCGTTTTTAAGATAAATAATAATATTATATAGATTTTTAAAAATATTTCAAAACTAAAAAAATCCAAATTCCATGATTTCAATAAAATATAAAAATAAAAATCTAAAAATTCAATTATTCAATTAAAATACATAAGAAAGAAATTGTATTCAAAATTTTGATAACGTTTTTGAAAAATATTTACATTTACAAGAAAATTGAGATAAATACTAAATTAATAATAATTTAAAATGACCATAACAATTCAAGATAAGTCAAAAATATAAATCATAAATTTAAACAAGTTGAAATAAAGTCAAACTTTTTTGAAAAAAAACTAATAAGTAAGCTAATAATTAAAATAATTAATAAAAATAAATTAACATAGATTACTAGAATTGATATAAAATCTAAATAAATAAAAAATATTTTAAATAATTTTTATTATCAATTTTAATTTAAATAAATAAAATAATTAAATGATATTAAAATATTTTAAATTAAATAAATATAAAATATAGATAAAAATTAGTTTCAATATTTATGTGAGAAGTTTATACACACATATGCACACACACACATAGACACATATATCTTGAGGATATTTCTAATTTGTTTTATAAATTATCAAAACCAAATTTTAATTTTCTTATTTTTTCAAAATTCCTTTAATAGTTATTAACTTTGAAGAAACTTAAATTTAATCCTTTATTAAATTCATTAAAATTAATTTTATTGAATTAAGTTTTAATATCTTTTATTTTTTCTGCTTTTATCTTAATTATAAAATACAAATTGAATTTTAATATTTAAATTTACTTTTATAGTTTTTTAAATATTTAATAAGCATAATATTTATCTAGAATTAATGGATAACACTTGAATCTAATTATAATTTATAGAGTCTTTTAAAGATAAATAAATAAATGCAAGAAGTTTAAGTTTAAAATAATAAAAATATGTTGTATTAATTACAATGTTTTCAATATTAAGGGTAAATGAAAGATCCACCACCTTGATACGCTTTCATTACACCATGGTAAATAAATGCTATGATTGGATTGATTAGGTGTGAACCACTACTAACCCTTGCTATATGCTCCCTTTCTCTCTCTCTCTCTCTCTCTCTTCATCATACCAGCCCGCAAGGGGGGGGGATTCACTATAGATGTTGTATGGTATCACGTGAGTGTAAGGGAGGGGAGTTTTTGGTAGGGGACACTTAAGCGTATACATTAGAGATAGACACGTACTAAATTTAAGGAGGGGATAGAGGGAAAAAAGAAGGGGGGGATGCATTTGATCACCTCTCTCCATAGATTGGTTTCTCCATGGCATATAAGAGATTTTGACAAGTAAGGTTAAAACCCTAAATCCTCACATAGTAGGGTTATTGAATTAATCATAGTATGGGAGGGGGGATTTGGCACTCTCCCATGGTTTCGGTAGAGAGATTCAACTGTAATCACTTTAAGTATAAAGGGGTTCGATTCCCCTACTCTCTCTCCTCATGTGGTAAGGGGGCACGAGCACTCAAAAACATTGCAACACATACTTCGATGGTATCCAAGTGCCACTACATAAATCACTTTGTGATATGACCATTTTAATACTTTTAATTGCTTAGGATAATTCCAACTTTCAAAAAGAAAGTTAGTATATGTTCTATGAAGACTTACATTTAAGAAACGTAATACATAAAAAGTCATACATGTATATAACTTATAAGCTTAAATAGGGGGATATATTAGTCTTACAAGCTTCATAAATAGAGGTTTTTTTAGAAGTCTCTGCACGCAGATGACATGTCTTCTTTACTATGAGTGAACCCCCGGTGCCATCATAGTAAATCAATTTTATTAGTAAAGGAAAATGCAAAGTTTTTTCATTTTTAAATCATTTTTTATATTCTTATTTTTAAAATAAACAATAATGTTACATGGATTTTTTTAAATATTATAAAACTCAAAAAAGCAAAATTCACTAATTTCAGTAAAAATTCATTCATAATAAAAATACATTAGGAAGAAGTAGTATTAAAAATTTTCAAAATGTTTTATAAAAATAAGCATATCACAAGAAAATTGAGATAAATACTAAATTAATAATAATTTAAAATGACCGTAACAAATGTGTATGTTTCATGGTTTAGGGCCATAAAGATATTTACTTATGTATTGCAAGTTATTAAAAGATCATAGCATACAAATAGCAAATGTAATGCATGATGATACTTGTGAGATGAAGCAAATAGATCCAAGTCATCACCATTTGTGCTACTCATGAGCATATGGACATAGCTGCCTAAGTTTTCCTTAGGTCTACCTTGCGAGTGAAGCGTGTGGGCTCATCCCATGGGGGTCGACCTATGAGTTTCTAATGACACATCCCTATGATCTCTAATGGTATACTAAAATCATGCTAGGACTATTACTATTGCGCAAGTTGTCAAAGATTCGGAGCGGATAAACACAACATTTGGCTCAATGAGAGTGAGAAATGAGGGGGAGTTGAGCATCAACCCATCTGGACATAAGGTATAGTTTCACAAAAACCCCCTAAAATGGTGCTAAAACAAATCTAGAACTCGACCTTAGGATGGTCATGATTCATAGCCTTTTCCTAAATTTTTGCAAGAAGCTACCTAGCTAACTGGGTCCACCCAGTTGTAGGATGGTTTCATTGGGAAGATGTCCACCCGCTTCTCATTTTTAAATGTAGCATATTTTACTTTCTCAAACAAGCATGCTACTTATGTTGTGAAACAAATAAAGGCAACTTCCTTAATTATATTAGCATAAGGGTTTTCATGATGTTTCTTACATACAAATAAAAAAATATTCATTTGAAAATAAGGTATTTGCGTTATAGTATTTACATCTATTGCAAAGAGAAAAACCAATCCAAAACCCAGATTACCACCATGCCCTCTTCATCCCTACCCTTCCGACACTAAACCACGTTGATATTATATAGATTCCTTTCCTTGCTATTCAAGGACACAATATGAGATTATTTCATCTAACCAGAGCCCCACTAGTTCTTGTCTTTGTCATAAGAGAGAACATTCATATACATACAACCTCACATACTTAAGTGGTTGCCTTAGGTAATCTTATTTTTCTCTAGATGAAGAGTTTTTTGGCATGGCTCTAGGGAAGCCATATCTCCTTAACATCATCTAGCTCTCGAAATCACGGGCATCATTAGTATCATTTATGAAATTTTTCCTCAACCAAAATCAATCATGCGAATTATTTGGATAAAATAACCCTTTCCAAACAACATCTCATGTAAATTTTTCAAAAAAAAATGAATGAATTTCTATTCTAATTAATAATCTTAAAATAAATTCATGGATTGATTTTAATATATATGCATATATCTAAATACAAATTAAGGTGATCTGATTAATTTTTAATTTACTCGAAAGTTTAAAAAAAAAAACTAAATGATCTACTTACCATTCTTAGTGATGAATGTATGAAAAACGTAAATCGAACACTTGTTATCACAAGATTTATTTTACTTTCATTAAATTTAAATTTAAATTTAAATTTTACAAACTATACAACTAAATTGTAGTGATTTGATTTACTTGTTATCATAATTTACATAATTTTCAAAAAGTATTTTAAAATTGAAATAATTTGAATTCAATGATTTGGATAAAAATTGATTGATAACTACAATAAACCAAAAAATAGATTGCATTCAAATTTTTAAAAAATATAAGCCTATGCATAAGAAAATTAAGAAAAATGCTAGATTAATAATAATTTAAAATGACCATAATAATTCAAGATAAGTCAAAAATATGATCATAAATTAGAGTAAATTGAGAGAATGTCAAAGATAAGATAAATTAATAATTAATTTAAATAATTAATATTAAATAAATAAATAAAGAAAATATAAAATCAATATCAATATAAAAACCTAAATAATAATATGATAATTAAGTTTTATTTTAATTACATAGCTCTAAAATATTTTCAATAAAATAAATATAGAATGTAGTTAAAAAGTTAGTTGAAGCATGTGTGGGAGAAGTCTCTCATATATATATATATATATATATATATTATATATACATACCTTTTTAGATACATGATAAATTTAGAGTTTGATTTTTCTTATCTTCTCAATATTTCTTTGAATTTAGTTAATAACTTAACGAAATCTAAATTTCACCTCTAATTTAATTTACTAATATTTATTTTATTTTATTAATATTTTCTATCATTTTTTATTTGTAATTTTATCCTAATTTACAAGTCAATTTAAATTTTTATCTTCAAATTAATGTTTAAAAATACTTTTAATATATTATTTCTTTATTAAGTTTAATATTTAATAAACTTAATATTCATCGAGAATTAATGGATGAGAGTTAAGTCTAATTATTATTTAGAGAGATTTTGAAACATAAATTAATTACTTTATTAATTAATTCAACCATTTCAAGTTTAAAGTAATAAATATTAGTTGTATCAATTGTTGTATTTTCATTTTTAAGGGCAGATGCCACGCTCACCACTTTGATCTGCTTTCATCACATCACAATAAACTAAAGAGACCGTTAGAGTGATGACATGTGAACCACTATTAATCCTCTCTCTCTCTCTCTCTCTCTCTCTCTCTCTCTCTCTCTCTCTCTCTCTCATATTTCCAAACTCAAAAAATCAAAATTCAGCCATTTCAATAAAAATCCATTGCTAATTAAAATACATAAGCACAAAAAAATTAATTTTTTTGAAAACGTTTTATAAAAATAAGCATATTCACAAGAAAATTGAGATAAATACTAAGTTAATAATCATTTAAAATGATCATAACAATTCAAGATAAGTCAAAAATATGAACCATAAATTAGGACGTTTTGAAAAATATTTTTTTTTGAAAAGCTAATAACTAATATAGACAATAAAATTTTATTTTAAAAATAAAATAAATTACCATAAATCACTAAAATTGATATACAATCAAAATAAATATAAAAGAATTGTAACAGATTTTGATAATCAAGTTTAATTTGAAAAAATCAAAATATAAAAATGATATTAAAATATTTTAAAATTAAATAAATATAAAATATAGTTAAAAATTATTTTAAGCATGTGTATAAGAAGTCACATACACATAAAATAATCTTAAAGATATTTCTAGTTTTTGATAAATTATCAAAGGTTAAATTTAATTTTTCCATTTTCTCAATATTTATTTCAACATTTAATAACTTTAAAGAAGTTAACTTTGATCCTTACTAAATTTTATTGAAACTAATTTTATTTAATCAAGTTTTTACTATTTTCTTATTATTTATAATTTTATCATAATTATAAAATATAAATTTAATTTTTATCTTAGATCTATTTTTAAAATACTTTTCTTATGTACTTATTTTAATATTTTGTAAGCTTGATATTTATCTAGAAATGAAGAGCCCATCACCTTGATGCGCTTTCATTACACGAAAGTAAGCAACCGACATGATTGGATTGATTATGAATAAACCAATGCTACTCCCTACTATATGTTCTTTCTCACACACACACACACACACACACACACACACACACACACATACACACACACACACACACACACACACACACTCTCTCTCTCTCTCTCTCCACACATCATAGTGAGTCAATTTGGTGTAGTAAACAGAAGCTCTTTCTCTATTTTAATCATTTTTTGTATTCTCATTTTTAAGATAAAGAATAATGTGACATAGATTTTTGAAAATATTTGAAAAATAAAAAAAACAAAATGCAATGATTTTAATAAAAATCTAAAAATTCAATGATTCAATTAAAATAGACAAGAAAGAAATTGTATTAAAATTTTTGATAACATTTTAGAAAAATATGTACATCTACAAGAAAATTGAGATAAATACTAAATTAATAATAATTTAAAATGACCATAACAATTCAAGATAAGTCCGAAATATGAACCATAAATTTAAACAAGTTGAAAGAAACTGAAACGTTTTAAAAAAAACTAATAAGTAGTTTAGAAATTAAAAAATAAGTTGAAAAATAAAATAAATTAATATTGATTACTAGAATTGATATAAAATCCAAATAAATAGAAAATAAGTTAAATAAATTTTGATAATCAAGTCTAATTTAAATAAATTAAAATAATAGAATGGTATTAATTTATTTTTAATTAAATAAATGTTGAATATAGTTAAAAATTAGTTTCAACATTTGTGTGAGAAGTTTACACACACATATGCACATGTGTGTAAGTGTGTGTGTGCGCGCGTGCACACACACACACACACACACACACACACACACACACTGACACACACATATTGATGATATTTCTAATTTATTTTAAAAAGTATCAAAACCAAATTTTAATTTTCTTATTTTCTCAAAATTATTTTAATAGTTATTAACTTTGAAGAAATTTAAATTTAATCCTTTATTAAATTCATTACAATTTATTTTATTTAATCAAGTTTTCAATATCTTTTATTTTTTATACTTTTATCTTAATTATAAAATACAAATTTAATTTTTATCTTTAAATCTATTTTTAATTTTTTAGTATAAATATTTTTTAAATATTTAATAAGCATGAATTTATCGAGAATTAATAGGTGACACTTGAATCTAATTATAATTTATAGTCTTTTAAAGATAAATAAAGAAATGTAGGAATTTCAAATTTAAAATAATAAACATATGTTGTATCAATTGCAGTGTTTTCAACATTAAGGGTGAATGAAAGGTCCACCACCTTGATGCGCTTTCATTATACTATCCTAAACAAATGATATGATTGGATAGATTATGTGTGAACAAGTACTAACCCTTGATATATGCTCTCTCTCTCTCTCTCTCTCTCTCTCTCTCCATCATAGTAAATAAATTTGGTGTATTAAAGGGAAATGCAAAGTTTAATTCTTTTTAATCATTTTTTAATCTTCTTATTTTTAAGATAAATAATAATGTTACATAGATTTTTTAAAATATTGTAAAACTCAAAAAACCTAAATTCACTAATTTCAGTAAAAATCCATTGATAATTAAAATACATAAGGAAGAAGTAGTATTAAAAAAATTTAAAATATTTAATAAAAATAAGCATATCACAAGAAAATTGAGATACATACTAAATAAGTAATAATTTAAAATAACCGTAACAAATCAAGATAAGTAAAAAATATGAATCACAGATCAGATCAAGTTGAAAGAAAGTAAAACTTAAAAAATAAATAAGTAATTTAGAAAAATTAAAATAATTTTTAAAATTAAATAAATTAATAAAGATTAACTGAACTGATGTAAAATCAAAATAAATATAAAAGGACCTAAATGCATTTTCATAACCATGTTTAATTTAAATAAATTAAAATAATTAAATGATATCAAAATATTTTAAATTAAATAAATATAAAATATAGTTAAATTTTAGTTTAAGCATGTGTGTGAGCGGTCACAAATACACACACACATACACAAACACACACATAAAATAATCTTAAAGATATTTTTAATTTTTTGATACATTATCAAAAGAAAAATTTGTTAATTTATTTTTCTCAATATATATTTTAAGATTTAATAACTTGAAAGAAATTCAAATTAAATCCCTAATTAAATTTATTTAAAATTATTTTATTTAATTAAGTTTTTAATATTTTATTATTTATAAAATTTTTCTAATTATTAAATTAAAAATTAATTTTATCATTAAATTTATTTTTAAATATAAATATCATTTATTTATTTTAATATTTAATAAACTTGATATTTATCGAGAATTAATGGCTGACACTTTAGTCTAATTATTATTTATAGAGTCTTTTAAAGGTAAATAAATAAATTCAAGAATTTGAAATTTAAAGTAATAAACATCTATGGTATCAATTGTAGTGTTTTCAACATTAAGGGTGAATGAAGGGTCCACCACCTTGATGTTCTTTTATTACGCCATGGTAAACAAATGAGATTATTGGATTGATGACGTGTGAACCACTACTAACCCTTGCTATATGCTCTCTCTCTCTCTCATAGTGAGTCAATTATATATACATATACATATATATATATATATATATATATATATATATATTAGATCTTATAATGATAAATGTCGTATAAGCATATTGGCTATACAAGAGCTCGATTATGGTCACATTTGTCTCGTTAATTTCACATGGATTATGCTAAGGACCAAGGAATACAAAACAAAAAGACATCACATCAAGGATTTGGACATTGATCAATCCTATAATATGCAATCTATGTGTATCTTTCACTAAGGATAATTGACTGAGCATACTAAAGTCTCATGACAAATAAATGCTTTTTCCAGTATATGTACACAAACATGCTAATGTTGAGATGTTAAGCTCAACACACTTGACACTTATGTACCTAGATGACTATTTTTGCATTCATATCAGTGACATGGTTGATACTTGCATCAGCATATAATTCTAGTGACACTTTATAGTTGGATATTGATTAGTCTGCCTACTCGAGGTATGGGATATCTATTTATTCATCTTTCTACTTAGCATGTTCACACTTATGGACTGCTTGTATATTGTGTATGTTGTACTCTCTCTTGTTCTTAGTAGACTCATAAAGTGAAGAAGAAGAAGAAGAAGAAGAAGAAAGACTAGGGTTTCAACTTCCTATTTTGTGTGTATTCTCTTTGTGTGTTTTGTGTTTACAAAAGCTCAAGCTCCCTCTCTCTTTCCCCATCTTTTCATGGTATCAGAGTAGCATTCAAGCAAGGAGCTATGAGTTATAAGCATAGGAGTCTATAAGAAAACCTACTATGGAGTACACTTGTGGACATCTCTCTCATACGATCTCCAATTGATAAGCCATCTTCACAAACTTATAATACTCAAGGGAATGTTGTAGACCTTTGGTATGAGGCCATGAGGTTGAATTCGCATTTTGGGCACGTTTCAGCCTCCATTCAAGAGTTTGAGGCTATTTGTATATGAATCTAGAAAGACACATACTCTCCAAACCTTGTCATTTTTCACAAACATGTTGTAAGTATTGGATATGGCAGACAACATTCAGATGTTGTCAGACATTACAAGTATTTCTCAGGATATACTTTTGTATTGAGTTCAATATTGATGACAATCTATTTGAATAAGCATGTTATTAGTCAAGGTAGATTTGTGGGTTTTATTACATAATGTGTAAGGGAATTGATCAAATTTTTGAATGAGCTGATAAGCACAACTTCTATGCTTGGAAGTTTAGAATGGCCAATTTCCTTATGGTTAAAGGTTATTGGAACTACATTGAAGGAAGTAATGCTGAGGCTCTAGGGTTTACTAGAGGAGAACGCCACACTTGAGCAAGCCAAGGTAGTTAAGAAATGGAACCAGGGTGCTTAGAAAGTTATGTACTAGCTTTCCATTAGTGTTTCAAACAATATGATTGGGCATATACAAAATGTAGATAGTCCTACAAAAGCATATAATAACTTGATCAAACTCTTTGGTATAAATACCAAAGCTAGAAAGTTGCAGTTAAAGTCTAAGTTAAACAATGTCAAGTGCAATAATCTATCTATTAATGACCATGCATCAAAGATTAAGAGCATTGGTGAAGTTCCTGGATCTATTAAAGTGCAGGTTGATGGTGATGATATAGTGGCTCCATGTTTGGATGGCTTGGACAAGGAGTACAAGAAGTTTCAAACCTCCATCAACACAAGAGACACCATCCCTAATTTTGCAAATCTAATATATATATTGATATAATAGAAAAAATTGGGACTTGTTGTATCTTCGTCACAAAGCAAGAAGAGTTTAGAACAAGAGATCTACTCTAATACAAGTAGACATAGAGGTCGTGGTAGTAGAGGCTGCGATAGTAGCCATTATGGGAAAAATGAAGTATAGTCTCATGACTCACAGGAGCAATCACATATAGGTGGTAAGGGCCATTCTTGAGGGGAGAGCCATAAACGACATGGCAGATACAATGCAAGTAATGATAATAAAGAATGCTATAAATGTGGCTAGAAAGGTTATATTTCATATGGCTATCTAGAAAAGAGAAGAGATGGAAATAAAAGAAACAGGAGAAAATAGCATAACGATCCTAAAATGCCTAGTTCTATTGAAACAAGTGGCAATAGAATTCATCCTATTGCTCATATTGGGAGTGTCTCATTGTCTATGCACGATGGAAAAGTTAAGTGTTCGATGTGTTGCATGTGCCTAACATCACAAATAATTTGGTTTCTATTGGGCAAATGGTTGAGCAAGGATTGTAAGTAAAGTTCAATCAGAATGGCTACTTTGTAGGATAATTTAGAAATGGATGTAAATTGATTGCAAAGGTAAGTATGTGGGAATGATGTTTATCCTGGATGTAAATGTACTTGAGCTAAAGGTTGGAATGTTTGCACAAGATATAGAAGTTGTGATTGATATTGACATTTGGCATAAACGAATGTGCAGTGGTTAAAAAATATACAATCACATGATATTGTGATGGGCTTGCCTAAGCATATTTAGAAAGTGTGTGAACTGTGTCAATTTGAAAAATAGACAAGACATGCATTTTCTCATGATAAACATGCAAGCAATCATTTACTTGATGTTATGCATTTTGATATATAGAGTCCTACAAATACTCCATTAATGGTTGGATGCAATTCTTGTGTAATCCTTATTGATAATTATACAAGAAAGGTATGGATATACTTCATGAAGGAGAAAAGTGAGGCATTATCTCACTTCCAAAATTTTAAAAATTTGATTGAGAAAAAAACAGGCGTATTGATTAGATGTTTGAGGTCAAATGGAGGGGGAGAGTACCTTTCTAATGACTTCAGTAATTCTCTCCAATAGTTTGGAATTTAGAGACAGTTTATATATAGGTACACTCTGCAACAAAATGGTATTACTGAAAGGAAGAATAAGCATATTATAGACTTTATATGAGCCTTAATGGCTAAAAAGAACATGCCTTAATATTATTAGGCTAAAGCTATCTCTATATATGTGTATATTATGAATAGGACACTCCCACTACTACAGTCCATGATGTGACACAAAAGGAGAAGTTTACTAGCAAGAAATTAGATCTGTCACATGTTAAAGTATTTGGATACATTGCATATGTACATGTTCCTAATTAGCTAAGTAAAAGGTTGGATTTGAAAGTTGAAAAGTGTGTATTTGTGGGCTATTCCCTTGACCAAAAGGATTATAGGTGTTACAATCCAATTATGTGCAAGTTACAAGTGAGAAGAGATATTGTGCTTGATGAGATGAGGAGTTGGTATGTTACTGAAAAACAAGTTATTGTAGATTATGCAAAAGAAAAGGTGGTTGTAGAAAATATGGGTCCACAGTTAGAGATATTGAGTGGGCTAGAAGAGTCCTCTTCTAGTAGGTTTATTCAGAGACAATGGAGTGGCAAGTTGTGTGCAAATAGTGTTGAGGGTAAAGGCACCTATGCATGCACCGCCCATGTATTACTACGCTGATAGTACCCACACATATGTATACTATAGGTGGGAGATGCCCATCACTATCACTTCATTCTTTATTCTTTTAGTGACATTTGAATAACGAAAGGTCGGTCACACACTGTGATTTTAGAGTTCTCGCATCTTGTGTCTCTTGCTCTTGCTCTCTTGCTTCTTCCACCATAGCTCTTGCTTTGATTGGCGGGTTTCCACTTGAGGCTTCTTCCCTTCAACTAGTATTATAGCTGAGATCAAGGAGCTCTTCCATTCACTTTACTTTAGCCCAAATTTAAAAAGCTTCACCATTAGGGCCGAAAACGCTTCAAAAAATGCACTTTTGTTAATCACGGGATTGAGAAAAGGGCCAAAGAGAGTTTGCCACATGTGCAAGAATATGGTTTTCTTGTCTCCTCTTTTTTGGAGATAGTAGAGTCCCCTTTGTGATTCTCTCCTCCTTTTTAGCCAAAATCTCCAATGTCTGACATGTTTTGGTAGTCCCGAAGTCCTTATTTACTTATAAAATCCGACAAATGACATAATAAAGTTGCTGTGAAGTTAATGATGATTTTTTTGAAAGTCGAGAACTTTTTGGCGCCCAATATATTTTCATTAGTCTTCTTAATATTCCTTTTTAGTTCATTCACCTTTCTCAGTGAGCTTCTTTCTCTACTTTTTAGTTCATTTATCTTTCTCGATGAGCTTCTTTCTCTTCGAATTTAATTTAAGTATGGCATCCAGAAGGCGCTCTTCTCGTTTAGTAAACTCTTGCACTGTCTATAGCCACAGAGTTGATGAAAATTGGGAGCCAAAGATCTTTAGTATAAATGATTAGGTTGCCATGTTGCCCTCTTGCAAGGACTCTTACAAGGTAAAAAGAAAAAAATGAGAGGATATTAAACATCACTGGAAGGGACGTATCATTTCTTTCAAAATTATGCATGAAGGGTGGTTTATCAAACTGCAACATGTTTACATGGTGAAGGATATGTGCTTGCCTCCAAACGAGCGTGTTTCGCAGCAAACACATTGTAAGACTTGAGTTGATAACATACTGTAAACATGCACGTGCAAAGTACAATCCCCCTATAATGACTTATTTTTTGTAAAAAAAGTCCAAAAAAAAAAATCGTAAGGCTATAAGGCTCTGAAAAAATTTTAGAAATTTTTAAAGATCTCTTTGAACTTGTTTGGTATTTTAAATTTGTGAGACCTTAAATCCATTAAAAAAATTCTAAATTTTTTTTAGAGCCTTATAGCCTTATGGAAAATTTTTTGAATTTTTTTAATGGGTCTAAGGTCTTACAAAAAATAAGTCATTATAGGGGGCTGTACTTTGCATGTGCATGTTTACTCCTTCATGATACGGAGCGAGGAGGACCCCTACGGAGATTTTGTTGTGCCACTCTCGCGCCATATCCAGTCATCCATGATACGAAGCGAGAAGTATAGTACCAAACATTATGCTTTGCCACGCTCGCGCCATATGAGTTGCTCCACGATACAATGCGAATAGGACCTTGCAAAAATTTGGCTTTGCTGCTCTCGCGTCATATCAACTTATCCTCTCCATGTCATATCGAGCATACCAGCGAATAGTTTTTTTTTACTCTTCCTATCATATTCTCAGGTGCAACAATGATGACAAGGGCAAAGCAGACAATTGTCAAGGTTCCAATCTCCCCTAGAGTACTTGATCAACCAACAAATCAATCTAGATCCTCTTCTGCTCAAGGAAGTTCATGTTATTTATTTATCTAACTTCATTGACTTGTCAAAAGTTCATGTTATTTCATGTAGAGAACTTTGTATAACATCATATAATACTCTTTAAACTATTTTAAAAAAACAAATAAGATCATGAATGCTATAGAGTAAAGGAGATCTATAATCACAAAGATTATTTTGATGGTCATTTTTTTTGTGAAATTGAGATATATTACATTTGAAAAAAGATATACAAGGATAAAGCATCAATAATATAGTGATGCTTTTAATTATAAAATTAGTCTGCATTAGAATCAGAGTTCCGAGAGAAAGAAATAGACTCAAGTTCTTTCTATTTCTTCTTACAAATCAAGGGAAGAGATCTTAAGAGATTTGCTAGGATATGATAGTATGAGTAGTATCATCCCATGACATCAAGCCACCATCTAGGTATTGAAATCTGATAGTGCTAATAAGAATCACAATTGAGGATATTGAAACTTGAAACCCCATAGTGCTAATCATAGTTGAGGGTATGATGAGAAAAAGACTTCCAAGAGCTAATATCAAGTAAGAAGTTGTATCCTTCATATTCTTTGAAGCATCCTGCACACATAAAATCGTCTTAGTCCTAAAGTTGATATGATACACAATAGCACTAATACTTCTATCTATTACTTGTTTAATATTTTTTATATTTTAAGAGACTAAAAATTGAATAATAAATGTTTTTAATCTATTACTAGGTAAATATTTTTGTCTCCCAAAAATCAAAGTACTTCCTTTCTTCTAATTATAATATATTATCCTTGTCTTATCCATTAGTGCTTGCTAAAAAGTTGATATTACAACACTTTATAATGAAGATATTCTAGTTTCAAGTGCCAAGATCAAGGTGAAATTTTTCATTTTCTATTCTATTAGCTTAAGGATTATCCTTAGTATATCTATCCCTACCAATTTGTATCAACACCATGGGACTCTTTTACCCATTTTCTTATGAATCAAATTAAAGAGATTGAAGAAAAAGCTTGGATTTAGTTGAAACAAAATCTTAGAGAATGGATATCTTAGGGGTCGAAGTAAAGATGCGGCTTGGATGTCCCAACCTAGTTGGGTCTGCTGAAAACTAACGAGATGATCTCGTCTCAGGTCCATGGAGGACCATATCTCTATAGCTCAATCGGTAAGTAAGTGGTATTGATCCTCTATGTAGAGACTCTTTTGATTGTTGATCACCTTCTCAAGATTTTGTGAAAGGAGACGAAGAGAGACGAAGGGAGACTAATGCAGACTGTTGGTAAGAACCGTACGTGATTTTGGTGAGAAATTTTAAAACAGAGTAAAATCTGCTTTAAGAACTAAGAAACAAAGTGAAGAGGAGAGAACGATGATTCAAATGAATGTAGAGGAAAAAAAAAGTGTGATTTTGGTGGGAAACGTTATAGTAGAATATTCAAAAAGAAAGAATACTGGCCGAAACGTGACCTTTGACATGAGTTAACGTCCTTAGGCATTTAATGGCTAACCTCTTAAATGAATAATAAATTCTCTCATTAATCACATCTGAATGGCCAAATTTGGAGGGTTCATTATTTTAAAACCCTCAACTAATTAGTAACTTAATCATTTTCTTACAAGTGCCATTTTTGAAACGTTTTTGGCCCTAATGCTCAAGATTTGTGGCAACCATGGCTTCTTCCACTCGAGGTGAGCTTTGATCTCTTGCTTCTTCTAGCTTGTGTGGGCCTCTTCTAGGCCTTGAGTAAGCATGTTTCTAAGTGCTTCTCCACCCATCTTCTCGTCAATAATCACAATAGTAGGAGCATCAATAACAACATGAATTGAGCTTGCTACTACTGAGATACTACTGCCCCATTTTTTTCAACTGGACATCCTCTCTAGCTTGTGGCACTTGCTTCCATCCCTTGGCATTATATTTAGCACCTTAGGCATGAGTTTATCCATTGTCTCATTGTTTATGATAGTTTGCTATAATACACATAATGACAAGCATTACCTCGTTGTTTGCGTCTCTATTGATGCTTGTATGCATGCATATTGACATTGGATCATTTGGGGATGTTATCTTGATGTATTGGAATGCTTTTGGGATTGATTTGAGCTCAAAATAGCTCAAATTTTACTATCATTTTAAGTGTTGCAATAGCAAGATAGCAAGCTTGTATGTAGGGAAGATTAGGCCTCTTATTGTTTGATGTTGTTTAGACACTCAGATCGATGTATTGATGTATGACTCTAATGTTATGCACCCAAATATGCTTATGGAGTGTCTTGAGCTTGGTTACATGTATTGGAGCTTTGGTCTATTGTATAGTGCTCATTGACATTACAGGCTTAAAGAATCTACTGGGACTTATGCTCCCTACTTCATGCATCTTGGATGCTTGGATATCATATCCTTGATGTATTGAGCTAACATTATTCATTTGGCATTTTCTTTTGTTCTAGTGGGAGTTACTTATTCCACTTGAAAATTTTTCATTTGAGCAAAGCTTTGGGTTTATGTACTTGAGCTTACTTCAGTGAGATTGTGGGACTTAGTTGAGTTATGGTCATGCTGTCCGGATGCTATTTGGGTGCAATTGTTTCGTAGTGGGCTGATTTGATTCATGCTTTGAGTCGGCACCTATCTCTATCATTAGCAATGTATTGATCCCACTTGGCTTTGTATTGAGCTTCTCTACAATTGCTCAATCAAGTGTGTATTTAGCAATTCTCTACCACTATCTTTGAGACCTACTATATAAATAGCAATTATGCCTATTGGATGTATCTCTCTCTAGCATAGAGTTTGACAATTCTTTGTACCAGTTGCATGTTCAATGATTGGTAATGGTTTGTACATATCCCACTTCTTGCAGGATATACTTGCTAGTTGTTTACATTTTATTGGTTGATTGCTGATACTTAGCTTTGGATTGTATTTCTATGTTAATTTTCAGCTTGTTGTAATTGCAAGTTTATGCATCATTTCTAAGAATAGATGCCTTGACTTGACCGTCATTCTTTGGTAGTTAGTGGACAATCGTGCCCTTTGTTGCTTCTCCTCTATTAAACATTGTCTTGGCTTTGATTTTGTACTATTTATTGTCACTTACATTAGCCTATTTATCTTGGATTGTGCTTTCATTTCTTGCATTATGGTGGTTGGTGGGTCGAATGATAGTGCTATCTTCAACATTTGTCAAGTTGGGTGGCACCAACTATAGCTACTACTAGATGGCATAAATCTACTAGGTTTGCAAAACTAGTAGATTAAGCCATTGAGACATGAGGGTGTCAAGCCCAAACACATTGATACAAGGAATTAGGTTGAACTAGATGGGTTATGTAGATCCATGATCATTTTGTTACTCTCTAAGTAAGTTTTCTATAATGTTGTCTCTAATGGGAAAACCGCATGACAATTATGGGATAAGATTCATAATATCTATGATATGTAGAGCCTTTTCTCTCAAATGTATTCGTTAAAGCAACTCATGGACCTTCATATGAATGAGGGACTTCCATATCCACTCACTTAAATGAGTTTCATTCTATTTTTAGTCACTTATCTTCGCAAGGAATTAAATTTAAGGACAATATTCCTCCCTCCTTGTTGGTTACATTGCTTGAGTCATGGGACACATTTCATACTACTCTACAAATAAATATTCTTGTTGATGGGCTGAAATGACAAGATGTAGAGGGTGCTCTCCTAAATGAAGAGGTTAACAAAAATAATGTAGATACTTCTTGTATCTCTCACACTTTGACAACTGGAGGAAACAATGATAGGAGCGGTAATGACCATTGTGGCAGAGACTCTCAAAAGTCTTGCTCTTGGTCACATGGATAGTCTCATAGTAAGTTTTGTGGCCGTAAGTCCGCATTGACTTGTCACTTTTATGGGAAGTAGGACCATATTCAACCATAGTGCCATAGAATGTGTAATGACAAGTGCAAGGAGAAAAGGGAAAGGATAAAGTGCAAGAAAAGAATGATGATTATAACATTGTCCCAAGCAAATTCAGTATTAAGATCAAAGAGATTAATATGGTGTAGACTGATTCTGATGATGATTACACACTTGCAACTTCCTCTATTGTGATATTTCACACTTAACTAATACCTTGTCTACCTATGCTCAGTGTTGGCTACTTAATTCAGGGGCTTCATTTCATGTCACCCCTTATTAAGAGTGGTTCCACTCATATCGCAGCATGACACAATCTGTCAGATTTGATAATGACATGGCATTGGATAATGCTAGTATTAGAGATGTCTAGCTACAATTTCTTTCATGCATTGTGTTTACTCTATATGATGTATGCTATGTTTCGACTTTGACCAAAATCTTGCTTTCGAGGGCATTAGATAATGCATGTTATGTTGTATCTTTTGGTGATTCCTCATGGAAGCTTACCAATAGGAATCTTGTCCTAGCACGAGGTGCCAAGTCTAGCATTTTTTATCTCATACTTGTATCTAGGTCTATTGACCATGTTTTGGCAATTTTTCTTTCTAGAGTGTTCTCTCTCTCTCTCTCTCTCTCTCTTGTCACATCTTGGCCAATAGGACTTATATCTATTGGACGATTATGGAATTGTGGCTAAACATGCCATATGATACACTTTGTTGATGATTGATATCCTAATTATAGAAAATCAAGCAAAACTTTTTGACTAGGTTAGAAGGCCTATCTCAAATCCATAGGTCATGAAGCATCTCAAATTAGTCAACCTTGTTCATGGTGGCACTACACTCATTTGTCTTATAGACCATGCTTAGTGAATCAGATAGAGAATGAGTCCAAAAATACAATTGAAGGGAGAGGAGGTGGCATAAAGTCCCATAAGACAGTAAATGAACCAAGCCAATTGAAAATTTAAACAATAATCCAATATCAAATCGGATGAAAGGGATATGATTAGGCCTCGGGTAAGTTACTCATGAATATATGTGTGAATCACGTGGGTTCAAAATAAGGTTTTTTTAAAATACCATTTGTATACATTTTTTACATACATAAATGTATAATATAAAGGGGTTATTTACTGATTGAATAGAAAAGGGTTATGTTTTATTCATGAAAAATTCACAAATAAGGATATTTATAAGTAGGCCTTGAACGCACATGATGTAGAGGATATATATATAGTAACTTCCCCGAGGATAAGGCATAATTGGATGAAGAAGTTCAGTGGCAATCGACCTTAAGACCATGGCTTGGGAAACTTGGTCGAGAGGCTTTCATAGGTTGTAAGTCCATTACTTTGAGTTGGATGAAAGGAGGAGAAGTTGATAATTTGGAGAAAGGCTAACCAAGCTTTGTGATTAGATGTGAGGCCATGCCAAAATGGATGAAGAAAGAAGGGAAGAGTGTGAAGAATGTTAGGAGGAGGAGAGAGAGAATTAGATACAATAAAATTTTTAATAGGGGACATGGGGAGTTGAGGTGTGAATGACTAGATGAGGTCACACTTGGAGGAAGGAGAGAGAAATCATATGAATAGGGAATAGGGGGTGGAAGTAAAGAAGGAGAAGGGCATTAGAGGCCACCAAGGGTACCAAGAAGGATGAAGATGATTCTTCTTCTCAACTTGCTTTTTTTGGTTTTTCTTTTCCTCATGATATTTAAGTGAATGAACCCTAAAGTGAAAGCATGGAGCAGAACCAAGGGCTATGGTGGAAAGAGTGAGTGCAAGAGAGTGAAAGACACAAGATGTGGGAACTCTAATAGTCACAATGTGTGATTGGCCTTCCATGCATTCAAATGTCACTAAAAGAATAAAGAATGACATGATAGTGATGGGTGCCCACAACCTGTAGTGTACAGGTGTGCGGGTAACTAATACATGGTGTAGGTATTGTCAATGTAACTAATACATGGGTTGCTAGGCATAGGTGCCTTTACCCCCAATAATCTTCCACTCAAATATGAATGTGCCTCTAGCGAGGAGAGAATAAGAAATAAGTGACAAAGTACAAATATACATAAGTACAATAAGATGAGGAAAGACATCATTTCATCCAATGCCGATCAATTTTTTAAGGAAGGCAAAATGCTCTATTATGAGACTTTTACTGACATTAGGAAAAAAATAAACTCACAATTGGACCTTTTAGCCCCTCCCCCTCTCTCCTCCTCCTTAAAATAAGGAAAAGAGGAGAGAAGAATAGTAAAATAATCCACTTCTCTCTCCACTTTTACAATCTCATTTTTTCTTTTTTATATTATCTACAAAGATGTACTTAGATTCCTTATCTCTCCTCATTCAAGAAGTATTTTTCAAACAAAATTTTATATTAAAAAAGGAGTTAGTTACGGGAGTGTGGTGCTTCGTTTTCAATGCAAAATGATTAATAGATACAAGGTAATTGATTTTTAAATCGAGAACAAGGAAAATGAAATTTTGGAAGTTCCTTTTAAGATATTTTGGGGATTTTTTATATTCTAGCTTTTGGTCAAAAAACAAACCAACTGGTTAAATTTTGTGTTTTTTGAAAATGTTTTTGGAGGTAAAATAGAAATGTCTAAAACATGAAAATTCTTAGACATCCCTACCCTCTGAGCTATTTTTCCCCATATCTATACTCTCTCATTGCTCTATTGTGACCTCTTCTCTGTGTTTTTATAACATTCATTAATAGAGTGAATTACTTACACCCTCCTTTCCCTTTGCACCTTTGTGTGCCTCTTTGTGCATCTACACTCTACCTCTTGTTATAACCAAGTAGGCTCCCCATTTCTATTAATAGTAAATGAATACAGGAAAGAAGGAGTTGTATATTAAGGTACCCAGTGTACTAGTGTCAACCCTTAGGTTCTACAGAGTTATAGGAAAATGGAATTGAAACATGTGGACTTGTGGGTTGGTGGGGGAATCTACCCAATTGATCCCTTAAACAATAGACCTCTAACTTTCTCAAGAATCACAAATTTACTGAAGTATGTGTTTGAGGGTGAACATGGGTTGCTCGGTTACACTAGGTGGCTCAATGATCAGGTGTTCAAAGTATTTACAACTTGCCAAGCAACCATAAAAAATTATCATGATGTAATCGTTGCACATCAACTTCATATACAACAACTCATAGAACAAGTGGTACAATTGAATAACACTATAATTCACCAAAACAATCAAATTATTTTAATGCATGACACTATCCATGAAATTGGTATCTCAAATGAGGAGGCAAAGGCACAATTGGACGACCCGAGAAAGTTAAATAGCTAACATATAAGCACAAATGAAAGAAGAATCCAATCAATGAGTTAATTGTAAATAGCAACCAGTGGAAGCGACGTATCAAAGCATGTAAGGTACCTCAGAATGAGAACCTAGGTGAGGGTGAGATTGGATCATGTATTAATAGATTGATGAGGGCAAGTACATTGGAAAATGCTTTGAGCAATCCTAAGTTTAAGGCTATGAAGGAAAATATGATTGAGTGCACATTAAAAGATGTGTCGAATGAGTTTTCAGCTGTGGATATACAATCCATTTGTGATAGGGCTAGTATTAGCACAATGACTTACTCAAAGATATTCAAAGGTGTAAAGGCTAGGTTTGGTTGTGTGCTAAAGAGAAATAGAATTGTGCCTCTTTCTCAATCTTCAAAGTTAATAGAGGCACGATGGCAACTTAATACAAAGGTTTTGGAGCTGATAGGAGATCCCATGCATGTTCAATGCGTGGAAACACTAAAGGTTGGCACTAAAAGTGCATATGAGGTGAAATTTATCGAACTCAACAATTACTATTTAGATTTGTACAAGGTGCAGTCGGCGATGGTAATGTACTACAATATGTCTATTGAGGAATGTAATGGTAAATTGCAGTTTATTATAAAATTGGATGAAAGTGAGGTCATCAAAGGAGTAAATCTTGAAAGAGTTAGTGTAACTTTGATGAATAGAGCTTTACAATTCGACAAGAACAACCCAAGGAACTTTAGTGTTCAATTCAAGTGCCATGTGTGGTGGCTCACTGCATTTGGAGTTCCTAAGGAAACATTTGAGATGTTGCAGCTGTTCTTTACTCACACAAGCATTCCAAGCATAATCGATCATCAAGAACATGGTGAGATGCTCTCAGTTGAAGGGTATGGTCAATACTTGGTTGAATGGCATCTTGCAGGAGACTTGAAAACTTTAAAATGTAGGTGTGTAATCTCCAATGGTGCAAATATAAAGAATCCATGTCTATATTTCTTGACAGAGAGGGTGGAAGGAAAGGAGGAAATAAGAACTGGCAAAGGGTAACAAGTGTTGCATCGACGTGCAATAGAGAAGATCCCACTTGGAAGCCCATCTTCAACATTCCATTGGATCGTATTCACATTTTTTCATTGCATGCTTTTATTAGAATCATGGAGAAACTTGTATATGAATGCATTTGCTTTGCTTATAAGATGAAACCAGAAAAAGAAGCCATTGCAACGTATAGGAATGTAAAGATCCCACTTGGAAGCCCATCTTCAACATTCCATTGGATCGTATTCACATTTATTCATTGCATGCTTTTATTAGAATCATGGAGAAACTTGTATATGAATACATTTGCTTTGCTTATAGGATATAACCAAATAAAGAAGCCATTGCAACGTGTAGGAATGTGAAGTGAGTGCTATTAGAAATTGAGCTACACAAGCATCAAGTGACAATTGAAAAATATGAGAAGAGATCAGGAAAATTTGATAACTTGCCAAAAAAGCCTTGCTTTGGAGGAGCAAAGGCTAAGAAGTTTCTCTCAATACTCATCAATGAGGAAGGGAATGTCATGGTTTGTAGGCCGTAGGACCACAATGGGTGGAAGAAGTTACACTTTGCAGTTCTTGATTGAAGTAATGGAGGAAAAACAAGGTTGCTAAGGTTTGGATAAGTCTTAACAAAATTGTCTCCCTTACTTCGCAAGATGGTGTTTAACAATGAATATAAGCAAGAATTTATCGATGTTGTGCATACCTTCTATGAAAACATAGTGGAAATGTGGGGCAAAAGCTCTATCACACATTACATGGTGTGTACTAAGTTAATATTTAAAAAATTGTATGAATTTTATAAACTATTGAGCATAGTTTTACTCATGTGTGATATGTGCCTTTGTAGTATATCCTTGAGGCACATGTGCTATACTTTGCAGAAAAGGGAAGCATCAGAGTTTGGTCCACACAAGGGATAGAAAATTCACATTGGATAGCATGTGTTGCATACCAAAGAAAAACCAATCATGGCGGAGGGGTGAATGGTAGCAATACAATGATCCAATTGCTATCTTGGTTATATAGGATTATAGTACCGGATGAAGCTAAACTCTCACAAAAGAGAGAAAATGAAAGTTTTGATGAATTGGCTGCAAACATGATGGAATCATGTCGTGTCATTAAAAGAGTGTGCTATGAATCCTCAAGTGCCAAAGAAAACCATGCCAAGTGGCTATAGAAACAAGGCTTTGACAAGGCAGCAAATGGGTTCGAAGAGAGCTAAGATAGTAATATGAACAATGTGTTTAGTGTGAATGCAATTCATAGTTTAAGAGAGAAAGAGAGAGTATGCATCTATGTGAATGAGTCTTATAGTTTAGGGTTATATAAAAGAGGGTCTCACTTTCTACCTTATTCATTGAGTTCTCACATCTCTTGTGCAGAAAAGATGGCTAGGCCTAAGATAGTTGCAAATAAGCTTTCACTCAGAGCCCCATAATGTGTTTAGACCCTTGGAGCATCTACTAGCTCAGACGCACCCCCTTCTCAACCTAACCCAGCTTCCTCAAGCCGCCCTCACAAGGGTCCTCCTCAGCATCCCCACAAGAAATGCAAGTGGAAGCCAGGTATAGTGATCTTGAGAGAAATCAGGAGGTATCAATGTTCTTTTGATCTCATCATTCTAAAGGTGAGCTTCTCGAGACTTGTTCATAAGATTGTGCAAGACCTCTACCACACAAAAAGCAAGAGCTGGTTTTTGGAACAAGGTTAGAATAGACCTAATCGCTTCACAAAAGAATGTCTTCATGCTCTACAATGTGCTACAAAGGCCTTTTTAGGTGACTTGATGATGACTGATGCTTAGCATTGTGCAATACATGTGAAGTGCATTACTATAACTCCCAAGGACTTCCAACTTGTAAAAAATCTTCAAGCACTGAAGGATGCATTCGTTCCAATCGAATGATCACAGTTTGTAATGTTATCTTTTTTGGCATAGTGTTCTCCTCGTGTATTAGACATATGACTATGTCCCAATGCAAAACCGTTGTACTTGTCCTTAAAATATGCATTAAATTTTTACTCTTGTCCTTAGCTCTCAACTTTGACTGTGCATCTTCACTGTATTTCCAACTATTACGTACAATTTTTGCTAGCGTTGTCAATTTCAATAGGAAAAACATGCAAAAATTTACAATTTCTTATTGTAAACTTTACTCCTGATGCCTCTGTATAGTCTATGTGCTGCGAAGTTTCTAAGGGCCAATAGTCACAATGTTGATTTCTTGATTATCAATCCATCCATAATTTTGGTATGGGATAATTTTTAAAATACTAAATTGTATTGGAATGTGACAAAACTTCACATGTACACTCGTTAGGTGTCAAAGAGCCATTTTTTTGGGAAAAAATGCCTGCAGACTCTTGGATTGAAGTTTGACGTCTAGCACATGGAGCCACTTTCCTTGCCTTCATTAAAATAAATCACCCATTGAAAGATGGATTGGTTGATGTAATGGCTAAACAAATCGTTTTTTATTCTTATTAACATGAAATTAAAAAAACATGTATAATATTATTGCCATATTAAATCATATGAGGATCAATGAGTTGTCCAAACATTTTATCATAAAAGGTCTCTATTCAATGATCAAAACTTACAATTAAAGAAATTAGAGATGTTGTATATCAATGTATCACATATTTATCTCATTCTTGACAATACATTGTCTTTGTTTTGTTAGTGATTCCATATGGTTTACAAATCCATTCCGTTTGCATCGGCTTTACCCGCACAAAGTACGTGCCATGTTGATTCTAGTGAAAGGTGCTTTAGATGTGACTGGTTCCAAACTACAAGATATACGAAAAATAAAAACAGTTAGTTTATGAGAAATCATTGCTATTAGCTATTAGTTTGCAAGTAACAATTGGACTCTCAATTAAAGGGAGAGATCATTGGTAGCTGTTACCCTATCTTCAAGGAAGAAGGACTTTCACCTTCATTAGCAAAGTGGATCTATTAGTACTACCTATGTTACACTTCCTTGGGGGTGAAAAAATGAGCGATTCGGCTAAACAAATCATGAGTGTTTAAAAAAAGTCAGGAAAGTGGCTATAGACTCCAGAATTTGGACCAAGGATTTGCATGCATTTTTCTTCCAAAAATAATAATTTGGGCTCTTGGCACCTAACAAGTGCGCACGTGAAGTTCCGATAAAAGGGTATGGATTTACTATCAAACGATGGTGGACAGCGCGTATGAAGGTGCATTAACCCGGTTTTTGGATTTAAATGGGTTAAAAGTTCATTCTTCTTCTCATTTTCACATCTTGCTTTCTTTGCTTCCTCCATTCTCACATCCCTAACCTATGTCTCTTCTCCATCTTGCCCTCCTCGAGCTTGCATGGCATGCACTGGCCACACTAAGGCCCGCCACCTGGAGCACAAGGTGGAGCCTTCTCTAGTGCAGTAGAGCAGGTGCTCCCCATAAAGCACAATGACCACCATAGAAGAAGAGGAGATGGAAACTGGGCACCCTCGCCCTTCGGGAGATAAGGAGAATCTAGCATGGATACAAGCAACTCATCTTGAAAAGATTTTTTCATAAGGTTGTTCGGAAAGTCATGCAAGACTTGGATCTGAAAGGGATGGGAAGATTTTGGACGTGAGTGCGGGATGGCCCATCAGCAAGAAGGTGGACCATTGCAGCTAGGGAGGCCCTGAAAATTGTTGTAGAGGAGTTTCTTATCGACTTGTTTGATGATACATAGCTGGCAGGCATCCATGCAAAGCGTGTCACAATCACAGATAAAGACATGAACTTTTATCGTTTGGCTTCGACATGGCAAGGGGACTCCTCCATAGGTTATGATATTAATGATGCAATGTTTTGTAATGAGTAGTATAGCACCGTAACATCTTGGAAGGCCAAAACATTTTGTATACTCTGCCACATTGGAATATTTATATATATATATATAATATCTCATGCGATGCGTCATTCACATACCACACATTATCGTCACACTTAGACAAATCCACATTTAGTCAATAAACACTTATTTATAGGGACAAAGTAAAATATATTATATTCATCAAGAAAAATACATGTGATGGCAGATACAAAAAGATGATGGCCAACAAAAACTCTCATTCATTCCTTGGGCTTTTCATCGGTGGAGAGGGGGGGGGGGGGGCAGCTTCCAATGTGAATAGTTTCTTCTTTGCTTAAAAAATGATACACTCCCCCTTCAGCTCTTTCTCCAAGAGAAGCAGATTTGACACTTTAGCAAGGTCACCTAATGTAGCAAGCACACACATTGCTCCACTACACGTTTGGTCAAACAAGTAAAGAAGTTTTGACTACTTGATTAGCACCACCTTCTCCAAGCTAGATGTCACAGGTATTGCTTGAAAATGTCCAAATTTGGTCAGAGCTCGAATTTTTTTATGATTGTTTCTTGCCCTAGTGGTGAGCACTTCTTATTGGAAGACCATCAAGTTTGCAATGAAGTTGCCAATGTACTCCTTTAGAGCTAAATCCTTCCATCGATCCGCATGCCGAGCTTCTCCTTGCCTTGATTTGCAAACTCATCTATATACGGTATGTCCTAAATGAAAAAGTCAAATTAAACAATATATTTAGCAACTAACTTACAGTTATAAGAAAGTGATGAAACTTGACGATAGGGTGCATCGAGTCCCTCAGAGTCCACCGGTAAGATCTTGATAAAAAATGATACATGTAGTTGCCTTGCTCGAAGTCTGGCATATGGGACCACTTTTTGGTATCTTGGGCCACTTTGAACATGGCAGCTGCAAATATCATTTTTTGCCAAGATCTCACTGGTGGACTTGGGGGGACCCAATGCACCCTACCATCAAGTTTCGTCACATAGAAATATATGGTAGTCAGAAATCTCACCTTCTCCAAATCATCTTGTATCTTCATTTTCTCATGTGTTAGTAAGGTGCCTCTTTGGGCAGAGGGATCCAAAAACTCCTTGGTAGGAAGATGGGGCCTTGGTCCAAATAGATCATGCTGTAGTGCTTCAAATTCAACATCTGAAACAAGGTAATCTTCTTCAACTGAGGTAATATGCTCTTGTGCTGCTATAATGGCACTCACTATATCTAAGCTTGTGCCATCATATCTTCCAATCTCTCTCGTTGTCGGATGCACATCCATGTAATCATAATCGATCACGTCTTCCATTGAATCTCTGACTTGGATGGAAAAAAACTCTTCTTCCTTCATTTCCAAGTATTGCAGCACATTTGACAGAAACAAGTATTATACACCATCTACTTCAATGGGCATTGAGGAGGCAAGGTTGAGTTTGTCAACTTGTGGGGCTGTTCTAAAGAAGATGACACCATGAGAGCCAACCCTGGCTCTGCCACCACTCGATGTTCCTCTTCAACATTTATGAGCTCTTAAATCGGCTCTTCTCCTGTGTATGTGATAGTAACAACCTATGGAGTTGTATCTTCATCGCTCTCCTTCTCTAGGCGTGTCTCCAATGCAAGGAGGGAAATTGCCAATGTGCAATCATAGTCCATGAGATCCAAAGGTGATGTACTTGGTGCACTGCCCATGGAAACAATGCATACTTTGTGCAAAGGATCCACATGGGCTAGACACCTATTCACCAGTTTTTGGTGGTTCTTCCCTACCTGAAATACCATGAGGTGTTCTAGAGATACCCAAGTCTGGATCCCTCAATGGAGTATATATAGGTAGCAATGGTGCTCACAAAGTCTTCCAAAACTTCAAGGGCTAATCCACTGATGAGAGCACGCTGTCGTGCTGTTGCACATCCGAGCCGTAAAAACCTCCATTTTTGTTGTGCATTTGTGTTATCTTTTCGCATGTGATTCATTGTGTGTGATTGATGCATTAAGATAATCCGTCCTTTTCAGTACCTGCATCCAATGTATATACTCCACTAGTGTGTGTGTGTGTTTCTGTTTGTATGCATGTTGTGTGTGTGCCAGAAAAATATGAAAAACTGATGCCAAAGGATATTATCAAGCTGTTAATTTCAATGATGATCTCCAAGAAAAGTGCAAGAAATCGTGGAATCAAAAGAAGCTTTGTAGAAGCTGACATTTAAGCTATGAAGATAAAGGTTGCACGTGAACAAGGTCAACGTAATATGCGGGATAAAGCAGTTTACTATCTACCATGGAGGAGAAGGGTTCATATGCCTTTGCCAAAGACTTTTTGAATGGAGGAATAAAGATTGATTCTTCCCTCCTTCTTGTGTATTCCCTTGAATATGCTAGAATTCGCCTTAGATAAGCCTATAGAGCCTACTGTTTTGTGAGAAGGCTTTCCGTTTCGAAAATTGGAGAGAAAGATCAAAAGGTTTGCATCCTTAAAATAGCTTTATTAATGCTAAGTTGAGATTGGGGGGGGGCGCTCAAAATTCAAAATGGGCGCATTGCTATGAATTTAGAGGGGGAAAGCTAAGAAAAGGGGGGAATCAGAGGGATCAAAAAAACTCTAACGCGAAGGATATTGAGGCTCCCAGAAAAGAGGACAATTGGGAATCTTTTTTCGGCTGTTACTGAGGAGAGTTGATCCACTATTGGAGGGGGACTGAAGCTCTATTGAGAGGAGAAAAGCAATCGACAACAAGGAAAGAATCTGGCAGAGCTCTAAGGAGCTCTACTATGAGTCAGTGGTTGCTCTTCTCTCTGATTGCCGTGATTCAGATTTAGAGCTTGACAAGTTGAAAATTATGGTATCAAAGGAGTCGAAGACTGAACGACCCCAATATTTCACATGGTATTGGCCCGATTTGAAGACACAGGAGCAAAGGGAAGAATCGCGTCTGTAATGGGTAAATGAAGTCTGGAGCTGCGGAAGGGGAGAAATTTGACAAAGAGGCGATAAACGAGCTCTTGAGAAGATGAAGCGGATGGAGGAGAGGAACCAGGGAGCTTTGTGACATTGAAGGAATCTTCAATTAGAAGTAGTTCGTGATCCTTCTCCGTTGGTCTTCCCGCCATAGCTGATCTGCCGCTTCGCTTTGCTTCTTCTGATGAAAGACCTTCTCAGTTCCGCTTCATCATTATTGAACCTCAACAGATCGCCATCCAATTCGGTTGAAAAGCATATACATTTCTCAAGGAAATCACCCTGCAGAAGGTAGAAATGTTAGGCTTGCAGGTCTATGAAGTGGCAAGGCAACTGGTGCATCGATTCCAATGGGTTTATCTAAAGATGTATCAGTGATTGCTTGGAGTTTATCACTAGAAAGGCCAACGATGATCCTTTATGGAATTGACAACATCCTTGAACTATTTGGACACAAGGTGGACTTGAAATTGATAAAGTCTAATCCAATCTATCGCCTTGGATTGCATCTATAGAAGGCAATGACAATGGGGTTTTGAAACACGAGCAGAGGTGGGAAATTCTGGAATGTTTTGACTTGAGATGCTACTCCCAATGGGTTCTTCCTAGTACTTAAGAAGGAAGACGATTATGGCTACTGTCTTCAGCCTCGGCAAATCCCTGATTTTAGAGGCAAGCACCGCAAGCCGGTCAAATTGAATCATTTGAACCAGGAAATAAGGCTTCTGCAGAAGGAGCTGGAGGACCTTAAAAAACAAACTGATTGTGTATCCATAGCTTGCAAAGAATTGGTCATGAAGATTGAAAATACTCCTGATCCCCTTTTGTTTAGGACAACTAATTTAGGGGCACAATCTACTTGGAACCGATGGTTTGATCAGCCTGCAGAGATAAAGAGATGTTGCTGGATATGTTAGAGTGGCAGCACCTCCTCTTGAATTTGTCAAGGTTCTGCTTTGATGCTCCAACCAAGATAGGGATTTTGTGCAATCTCTCCAGAGAAAAATAACATATCGTCACCTGATACTCTTTCTTGTAGCACTTGATGCATATTTAAAGGCACCAGAAAGAATAGTTGCTATTGTGATGGTGGCTCCTATAGTGATGGCTCCTCTTTTGTTGCCAAGCAAGGCTTGAGTATCAAATGATCAGGATCAGAAATAACTTCAGAATCTTATGCAGGCTACTAGCACTGTGAGCAATGCTGCCTACAGAACTCCATTGTTTTAACATTGTATGGATTTTTGAAAATTGTTTACAGGGATTACTACCCAACAGATTTTAACAAGTCTATGTGCCAATGGCAAAACTGATCTCAAATACCTGAATGCAAAACTGGTTATGAGATTCTACAGCTTTTTCTGAACATGGACTTCATGTATTTAACTTGACAAACAATATAGAGTACTTTGGCATCAAAAATTTTGAGTTCTTCTTGCTAGCCTCTTTCCTTGCTATATCTTGAACCCCGTGTTCTGCAACTCTTGCATGAACTCTATGACAACGCTTTCAAGGTTGAAGTTCTTAGAGAAATCTTGAAATATCTCGTCACCCTAGCGTGGCATTTTGCGTGAAAGAGCAAAAGAGAGAGTGAAAGGAGAGCAAATTGCATCTTGCATTTGAGAGGGAGAGGGAGAGAAAGAGAGAAAGAGGGAGAAGAAGAGCTTCTCGCCGCCGCCACTGTCATTTGTGAAGAAGAGGAAGAAGTGCACAGAGGGCAAAAAGGAACCGCCATCGCGAAGAGGAGCCGTCAAATCCATCCTTGGACCTTTGCGGTGAGTGCATTGTTCCCTCTTGGTTTGTTTTTGTTTTTCCTCCTTTTCTTTTGCTTGTTTTTGTTAAAAATGATGTGTACTGAGAGAGAAAAAGAGAAAATGAGAGAGGGAGAGGAAGAGAGAAAAAGAAACAAGAAACGAGAGGGAGAAAGAAAACATAAAACATAATAAAGAAAGAGAGAGAGGGGAAGGGAGAGAGAAGAATGAATGGATAAAAAACAAAGAGAGGGTAAGATCTTGTTATTTAATTTCTTCTTTTCTTGTTTTTAGTAGTAGTAATAGTAGTAGTAGTAGTAGTAGTGGTGATGGTAGTAGTGGTGATGGTAATAGCAATGGTGGTGGTGGTAGTAGTACACACACACACACACACACACACACACACACATAGATTTTGTTAAAGGTGCACCTTTGGTTTGTTCGAGAAGGTGAGTAGTAGTAGTAGTAGTAGTAGTAGTAGTAGTAGTAGTAGTAGTAGTAGTAGTAGTAGTAGTAGTAGTAGTAGTAGTAGTAGTAGTAGTAGTAGTAGTAGTAGTAGTAGTAGTAGTAGTAGTAGTAGTAGTAGTAGTAGTAGTAGTAGTAGTAGTAGTAGTAGTAGTAGTAGTAGTAGTAGTAGTAGTAGTAGTAGTAGTAGTAGTAGTAGTAGTAGTAGTAGTAGTAGTAGTAGTAGTAGTAGTAGTAGTAGTAGTCTTCGTCGTGGTGGTGGTGGTGGTGGTGGTGGTGGTGGTAGTGGTAGTGGTAGTGGTAGTGGTAGTGGTAGTGGTAGTCGTCGTCATCGTCGTGGTCGTCGTGGTCGTCATGGTCGTCATCATCGTCGTAGTGGTAGTGGTAGTGGTAGTGGTAGTAGTAGTGGTAGTAGTAGTAGTGGTAGTGGTAGTGGTAGTGGTAGTGGTAGTGGTAGTGGTAGTGGTAGTGGTAGTGGTAGTGGTAGTGGTAGTAGTAGTAGTAGTAGTAGTAGTAGTAGTAGAGAGAGAGAGAGAGAGAGTTTTTGTTCAGGGTGCATCTTGGGTGTGTTCGATGCTTCGGGAAGGCGAGTACTAGTAGTGGTAGTGGTAGTGGTAGTGGTAGTGGTAGTGATAGTGGTAGTGGTAGTAGAGAGAGAGAGAGAGAGGTTTTGTTAAAGGTGCACACAAAGGAAAAAAGGTGGCGAGATCCGGTGCAATACCATGGGAAAGGAAACACTCCGATATAGGGTTGCTACTCCCTTATCCCCATGCATAGCTTATTAGACTTTACATACTATAAGCCCATCCATAGGTGGGTGGAGACTTTACATATGTTAATTTTGTTGAGTTACAAGAGAAGAAATCCCTTCTCAAACATGGTAGTGGTAGTGGTAGTGGTAGTGGTAGTAGAGAGAGAGAGAGAGGTTTTGTTAAAGGTGCACACAAAGGAAAAAAGGTGGCGAGGTCCGATGCAATACCACGGGAAAGGAAACACTCCGACATAGGGTTACTACTCCCTCGTCCCCATGCATAGCTTATTAGACTTTACATACTATAGGCCCATCCATAGGTGGGTGGAGACTTTACATATGTTAATTTTGTTGAGTTACAAGAGAAGAAATCCCTTCTCAAACAATTTAAAAAAGAAAAAAAAAAGATAACAAAAACAAATTGTTTGTCGTAATGTAGACCAAATGGAAAATGATGAAGGCCGTGATATTCAAGATCGCAAGACGTATCTTAATCAACATGTCCCATGTTCTTGCTCTCAATGTAAGTTGGCAATTAGACAAAAACATTGATTGTCTATAGAACACGTACGACACTTCGGCAAGTTTCAATCAGAGATGATTGATCAGGAAATCTCAGGGTAAGAAAAGTGTATATCAATAATGCATTGTATTCACAAACTAATGGAAAATCATATACAAAAACATTGGATGTGACTGGAAAATTTATTACAGGGAGGTGATGTCTCATCCCAAGGAGGAGTGCACCCTTTGTAGCTAGTTAGAAGAGTTTGTGGGTGTGTGATGGATGGAGTGCTTGAGCCAATCCACCACTTGGAAGGTACTACTCAATCCATACCATCAATACCAAAGGAGATAGGCAGCCTTCCAGACTTTCCTACAATCTTGGAGCCTAAGATGGAGGCAATGATCGAAGCATTGATGCCCATGGATGTCGAGACATCTGATCCGCTTAGAGAGGAAGCATCCATACCATTATATGATGGGTGTTGAGTATCTCGCCTGATGACATTGCTTGCACTCCTAAGTGTGCAAGCAAAATATGGGTGGAGCGATATTGCGAGTGTGACCGAGTTGTTCAGGTACCTTATACGTACTCTTCGTTGATTTCTTTTCGAAATTATCATTTAAAAAAATAGTGATTTTTCAAGGTGTTTTATGATTTTTTTTCAGGTTATTGAAGTATCATATATTAGCACTTTCAAATACCATTCCCGAGTCTTGTGATGATACGCGACATGTTTTACGAAAGCTTGGCATGGACTACAACAGCATCCATGCATGTATCAATGATTGCATACTGTTTCGAGGAGAATATGAGACTATGGATACATATCCAAAGTGTGGTGCTTATAGGTATCGACATGACTTGCAAGGGTAAACCATCCCTCAGAAAGTTCTTAGACACTTTTTGCTTGTCCTCCGCATACTTTTTTATTCTAGTGCCATTAAAATGGTCAATGGATTGGTCGTCCAATATTTTGAGCTTAATGCTCCATGTCCTACTAATCTCACAGATGCAAAAGGGTTTGAGTCCTTAGAGTTTTGGCTCCTGCTTGTGGCCTTTAATCAAATAAATTAATAAAAGATCCCCCTTGTCAAAATATTGTTCCTTGACATGCTTATCAAACCAAGCCTTTCATCGAGATTTCTTAGCAAGAAGGGCGTGGGTGGCTAATGAGTGTGTTTCATTTAAGAACTCAAGCTCTTCAAGGCAATGTTGCTAGGATCTAGTGCCTTTCAAATATTCTTGGTTAGCAATGCACAAGCTAGGGACTAAGAATTCTATGGGCATGATAGCATCTATGCCTATGTAAGTTAGAGTGGAGTTTGTTGTGTGATGGTATTGTGAATGGTCTCATAGGTTCATAGTGCTACTGTGAGCTTGAATTAGACTTTCTATGGATGATGAGAAATGTTGATAGCATGTTTCAATCACTTGGTTGAAAAATTGTGTGCCTTGTTCACTGACCATTTGAATGGGGAAACTAAATCATGAGATAACTTGCTCCTAGATAAATTGCACAATGGTCCTACATTGCTCTTATGGGTTTCCATGGGCTCATCCCATTTAGTCATGTAATCAATGTCTATGATGATGTATCAAGCCTCAGAATATTGTGTGGCTAGGCTAGGTCCCATAAAGTCTATGCCCCATTTCTCAAAGAGTTGTTGGGTGATTATTGGTGTGAGTTCCATTTTCTCTTTTCAAATAGGTAACTTCATGTGTTGACACTCATTACATAATGCTTGATGATATATTGAATTATATTCTTAAATAGAGTGGCCAATAGAATTGGACTTGAAGTACTTTGTGGATTTGTGGTATTGGTGTCAAAGCGGCCTCTAGTTATGCCACCATGAGCATAGTATAGTACATCTTCAATTTCACTCTTATAGACACACCACACCATTGTGTTCTAGGTTATACAACTTGCTTGTGATCACTTGGTAGGATCAAGTCTTGATTAGGAGTTACATCGATCAACCCTTTTTTATTGTTCATTTTGGTAGGCCCTACTCAAGGATATGGACTATATAATCAACCCAATGAGGCATGAGATTGGCTTTAAAGAGTTTAACTTCATGGTTAGCATGGAACAAATGAGCATTAAGGAGTTGATTTTTCACTCATGTGACCTTCTCACCACTAGTCACTCGTGATAGGTGATCGATAATGAAATGTTGTTTCCCTTTGCACACCACAACAAAGAAATCAAAATCTAGTAGTAACAAAATCCATCTGATGATGCCTCACATGGCATAGGATTTATTTACAAGGTATAGTAGTGTTCCGTGATGGTCAATAGAAAGGGTGAAAGGTTTAATAAGAACATAATGATAAAACCGTTTTGCAATGTGAACCATTAATAACTCTTCTTATTCAGTGGTGAAATAGTTTACCTCTACTTTAATGAGCTTGTGAGTGGAAAAACTCATGAGAAAATCCATATTTTACTCACTTCGTTAGGATAATATGACACTAGTAGCAATTTGAGAGGCTTCAATATGTACATGGAATGTTTTGGTCCAATGCATGGCTCATAAGATAGGGGTAGTCGTAAGAGCCTTTCCTAATGCTTCATAAGAATCCCATGTGATTACTAGCTTGTAGAGTGGTCATGCAATGGGAGCATAGCTCAACACAAAGCGTTGATAATAATTGGGATGGCCAACAAAGTGTTGCACCCAATCCCTTTTTTAGACATTACATGGCCCAAGATTGTACCATGCTTGACCCAAAACTGAAACTTGAGGAGATTCAAGAAAATTTTATACTACTTGTATCTTTTGAAGACTGGGCAAAGCTTGTTAACATGTTTAGCTTAGCTAGAGTGGACACAAATGTAATTGACAAATACCTTGAGCCACTTCCACAACATGTTTTTGAAGAAAATATACATGAGTTTATGAAAGGTTTCTGGCACATTAGTCGGCCCAAAAGGCATGACAATATAAGCAAATACTCTCCATTTAGTAGCAAATATAGTCTTTGGTCTACTATTTGGGTGGACTTATACTTGATTATATCCTACCCACCACTAAGGGGACTTGTGCCAAGTCTTTGGCAAAAAATGCCCAATGTGATACTTATCTAGTTATTTTACCACTAAGGGAATTTCTTCTTGGTCTCTAGCAAATGGTATATTTCCCCATTCCGGTTAGAATGGTTTGTGCAATATGGGTCCCTACTTGCATCATATCTAAGCATTCAAATAGGTATTGTTGTACGAGATCTGAGAGAGGATCCTACCATGAGCATGTTAATTTTTCATTTAGTAACATTCTATAGATGCCTTCCATCTTAGCTTGCATGGTTTCTAACTAGTGTCTATTCTTATTATTAAGGTTCAGTAATCTATTGAGAGTGCTTGTTCCCTAATCTTGAAAATCTTGAAGTCTCCTTTCCATAGCCTCAAGGATCAAAGAGGGACGTCAAAATCAAATAGCTTGTTGGAAGTTGTCAATTGAAGCTTAAAATTTATCCAAAGCATCTCATGAGCCTTTAGCTATCTCATTGTGCTTGGAGTTTCCCCCATGGTTTCTTTCTTTTCTTGATGGACTAACTGGATGGTCATGAATAGGGGTACTTTTGAGGTCCATGGTTCTACTAAGACTCATGTCTCTAAACATGGGTGTTGAGAGATCTCGTCCATTGTGCAAGTGCATGTGCCTATTAAATTCCTAGGTACCACTCTAGTTGATATTTTGTTCCTCATTTGTAGGTCTCTTGTATAGATTGAATATCGTGTAAGAATAGTTTATTACAATGTGGCTCATGCATGTAAGTTGTGAACAAACAAGCTTTCTTCTTTCCAAACGCCTTTTGTAGCTTCAAAGAACAACAAGTTATGGTGTCTATTGGATAGTGAGTATTTGAGTGGTCATTCTATCTTTTCCATGTTTTTGCATGAATCAATTTTCTACAGGAAGCTTGTTTTCTTGGGTTCTCTTGCACTAGTCATGTGGATGGGGGTTATGTATGCATAATGCGTATGTGCAACATCTAAATGAATGTATGCCATTTTCAAGTGAAATGAGAATGCATGAGGGTGGACTAGTGTGTATTTGTGGTGCACAAACTTGTGTGGATGAATTAAGTGTACGATGGTGCACTTGGGATCCACTAGGCATGCATGGGTTTGTGGTGCGTTTTAGATCAACTAATGTAGCCTAAGCATTGTGTTACATGTGGTATGGGTGCAACTAAGGGGGCTTGGACCAAATGAATCTTGAGTCCATCTGTGAGTTTGTATGTGCTATAAATGCACAAGTATGGTTGTTGAATAGTTACATGCACTTGCATGTGTATGCTTGTGTGGATGTGCTAAGATCACTTTGTGGCCCCTAGGGAGGACCAAAGAGGATGCCTTAGAATGCTAAAGAGTTTGGTAGTGAGTTATCTCCATGAATTCTAGCATGGAGAGGATGAAAGATAGACTTAATGCCAATGCGCCCTAAGGTGGGTTGACTCTATGCACATGCATAGTACGCTTTGCAAGTCCCACCTTGTCCTTAGTATCCAAGGAAATCCTTCCATGAACTTGGATAAGAGTTCATGGAATTAAGAGAAAATGAATTTTTGTAAACATGCACAACTAAAGATGATCTATGTCTTTGTGCTCTAGTTAGTGCATGATAAGTACATGCACAAGGAATCTTGATGTGAACTCTATTACACAAGTTCATTGAGTGTTGCATCCATTGGTACGTGCACAAGATGCTATGGTATCAATTGCACAAGTGCATATATGCATTGATGAGTGCACTAATGTGCTAGTGTGTACTAGGGTTGAGTTGGTGTAAATGGGTTCCTTGTGTAGATAGTGCACTACATGTGTACTCAAGTGCATTGAGATGGATGCTACAGTGTGCTAGGTGCACATGTGGTGGGCATGTGCTAAGCCTATATATGTAGTAGTGAGACAGAGATGCACTACAGTCATGAGTATACAAAGGTTCCATGATAGAGATACTATGTTATGATTGAGTGTATGGTGGTTTATGAATCCAATAGTACAGGCTAAGTGTAAGGCTATGGTTAATGGTGATTATGCTAAGCTAGGTGCAATATATGTTATGATTATGCTAAGCTAGGTGCAATATATGTGCACTATGGAGTGCACAAGAAGGGACACAAGGTACATTAGTGTGTGTATGCACTTATGCACTATGGTGCCAGACATGTGCACTAACACACATGTGCATTGGTGGGTTTATGTTGTGAAAGGAGCATTAATGTCTCATGTGGGCACGAGTTGCAATGTACTCGTGCAATGTGCTTGGTGCACTATTGTGGTTAAGTGCTACTTGTGTGAAAGATTCTATGGATTGGAGAAAAGATAATTCTATGGATTGGTGGAAAGATGGAGCTTGTATGCAATGAATGCACTAGTGTACATGTATGCGCTAGGAGGATGTGGGTGATGAAATGTCCTAGGTGTCAAGAATCGCGTGGTGGAGGGGATTGCTCAAGATGCTGCGCCGAACACACACAGAATGCACAAGGAGAAGCTCACTCAAGAGACAAGAAGAGAGATGGAGGCCAAAACGTTTTCTTGCTGATTTCTTCTTCTTCTTCTACACACTTTACAATGTACACAAAGTATAGATAAGATACAACATAAAAGGAAAGTGGCCTACTAAGTCAAACAATGACTAATCGACTACACTAGTCGACTGGCACTATAACTATGCCAACTGTAAATAGGTGTAACGACCTGAATATAATAAGTAATGAGTCAGTGGCCATGTGAGAGTCATAATGACCACCGACCTGCTAAGTGTAGACGTGTGGACCCATCTAACCAGGCGGTCCATCATCCATGTCCACATGTGTTGAGCTTGCCATCTCAACACTCCCCCTCAAGCTCAACTGTATCTCTGCAACTCCAAGTAAGCTTCGAAACTTTTGAAGCTTCTCTGTACCCAATGCCTTCATGAAGATATCAGCTATCTGATCCTGTGTGCTGACATACACCAAGTCAATCTCACCTGCTAGTACCTTCTCTCTCACAAAGTGGTAGTGTACCTCAATATGTTTTGTCCTGGCATGGAACACAGGGTTCCTAGCCAACTGTATACTGCTCATGTTGTCACAATAAATGACAACTGGACCTTCCACCTGCACATCCAAATCAGCCAGTAACTTTTGCAGCCATACTACCTCACATGCTGCAACAGCAGCACCTCTATACTCAGCCTCTGTACTCGACAAAGCAACTGTAGATTGCTTTTTGCTGCTCCAAGCAACTGCTGCACTACCAAGAGAGAACATGTATCCGCTGGTAGATCGTCTATCAGACATACTACCAGCCCAATCTGCATCTGTGTATCCAAACACCTGTACGTCTGTACCTGCCTCATAGAAAAGCCCATAATGTAATGTGGACTTCACATATCTCAATATGCGTCTCACTGCATCCAAATGTGGCTTTCTAGGTACTTGCATAAACTGACTCACAAGACCAACAGCATAGCTCAAGTCTGGCCTTGTAATGGTCATGTAGATCAAACTCCCCACTATCCTCCTGAACATAGTAGGGTCTTCTATCTCATCCCCAACATCAGCACTCAGCTTTACATTCTGCTCCAACGGGACTAAAAGTGGTTTGCATGCAGTCATACCATACTTGGACAACATATCCAAGCCATACTGTCTTTGGGACAGCCATATACCATCATCACATCTGATCACCTCAATGCCAAGGAAGTACCTTAGCTCACCTAAATCCTTCATCTCAAACTTCATCTTCAAACAGCCCTTGACTTCAGCAATCCCACTATCACTATCACCTGTAATAATCAAGTCATCCACATAGATGACTATGATGACCAAACCTGTATCTCCCTTTCTCACATAAAGTGAGTGATCAGCATCAGAAACATAAAAGCCAATATTGACAAGATACTCTCTGATCTTGTCAGACCATGCTCTTGGTGCTTGCTTGAGCCCATAGAGTGCCTTCTTCAACCTGCACACATACGTGGGATGCTCTAAATCTTCATAACCTGCTGGCTAATCCATATACACTTCTTCCTGCAAATCACCATGCAAGAAGGCATTCTTTACATCCATTTGCTGCAACCTCCAACCTTTGGCTGCTGCCAAAGCAATCACACATCTGACAGTTGCCATCCTAGCAACTGGACTGAAGGTTTCATCATAATCTATGCCATATGTTTGGGCATAGCCTTTTGCAACCAGCCTAGCTTTGTACCTGCTAATAGAACCATCTGCATTGTGCTTAATCTTATAAACCCACTTACATCCAATAGCTTTCTTTCCCTTTGGCAATGATACTAGATCCCAAGTCTTATTGGCCTCTAATGCAGCCATCTCCTCATCCATTGCTGCATCCCAATGAGCATGACCAACAGCCTCCTCAAAACATGTGGGCTCAACATCCTCAACTAGTTTCACCATATAAGCATAATGGTGAGCTGCATAACCCTCAAAACCAAATCTTTTAACAGGGTATCTCACCCTGCTAGACTTGCGTACCACTGGATCACTCAATGGAGTCTTTGCATTAACACGTGCTCTCTGCACACCTGGAGTCCTCACTGAAGGAATGCCAAGCTCATCATCCAAGCTCTCTGAGCCACTGGAGTCTCCATCAAGAACTGCATCAATGCCTTCTGACACTTTATTCTTTCCTTTGTCTTTACCTGTAGTGCTACTAGATGCACTCGAAGATGTAGAGGTACTCCTTAGTCTCCCAGACCAAGGACTACCAGATGATGTCTCTGGTCCACTAAGAGTCCGTGATTCTTGCCTTTCAGCCTGCACATGAGTGTCATGATCATCATCAACATCCAATGCATCACCACTAGATGCATACCAACTGCTCATTTCATCAAAGATGACATCCCTGCTCACTCTGAACTTACATGTGATAGGGTTGTAACAGCGATACCCTTTCTGCTCTAATGAGTATCCAATAAAGACACACTTTTCAGCCTTTGGATCCAGTTTCTTCCGCAACTCATCTGGCACATGAACATACGCAATGCAGCCAAATACTTTCAAGTGTGAAACATCAGGCTTCTTACCTGTAAAACATTCTTCGGGGGTCATACCATGAACTGCAGCTGTGGGAGTTCTGTTCATAATATAAACAGTAGTATGAATAGCCTCAGACCAAAAATGCTTAGGCATATTCTTTTCAGCCATCAAGGCGCGTGCAACTTCTGCAATATGCCTGTTTTTCCTTTCTGCAACCCCATTTTGCTGTGGGGTATACCTGCATGTGAACTGTCTCTTTATCCCATGAGACCTCAGAAAATCACTGAACTCATTTGAGAGGTACTCTCCCCCTCCATCTGACCTCAGGCACTTTACTTTCAAGCCTGTTTCTCTTTCAACTGCAGCCTTGAAAGTTCTAAAGTGCTCAAAAGCTTCACTCTTTTCCTTCATAAAATATACCCACAGCTTTCTAGAACAATCATCAATGAATGTGACAAAGTATGAACTGCCTCCAAGAGATACATTTTGTGTAGGCCCCCAAATGTCTGTATGCACAACATCAAGGATATTTCTGCTTACATCTCTGTCATGTGAAAAGGGTTGTCTTGCCTGCTTACCAAACTGACATGCTTCACATACCTTCTGAAATTCTGTAACTTTAAATGTAGGCAAACCTGTAACCAACCCTTTGGACTGCATTAATTTCAGCCTTTGTACATTTGCATGTCCAATGCGTTTGTGCCAAATTTCAATGTCTGCAACAACACCTTTTCCTTTGGCATACATAGCCGCATTCATAGTAGGAATTCCAGCATCTAGAGTGAACATACGTCCAACTCTACTTCCCTTTGCTACCAACCTGCACTTGTCATTGAAGTCTTCTACAAAGCAGCCCTTTGCATTAAATCTGACTTGCAGCCCTTGCTCTACCATTTGACCGACTGACACCAAGTTCTTTGTAATAGATGGCACATGCAATACATCTGAAAGACTCTTTGTCTTACCATCATGCAAGGACAAGGGAACTTTTCCAATGTGTGAAATTGGGTGGCATGAGTCATCACCCGTCTGCACATAACCTGCATTCTGCAAATCCTGCATCTCCCCAAACCATTCTGCATGGCTGGTCATATGATTGGATGCACCTGAATCAACATACCAAACATCTTCATGTGTTCCCTTTCCTGTAACAGCATTCAGCATATGCTGCATAACGAACAAACGTTCATTTTTATCTTCGTTCTGTCGTGAAGACGATGCATAGTTTCCTTGCTGCAACTTACCACTGCGGATATAATCTCTCTTAGCATAACATTGGGCTGCAATATGACCTGTTTTGCCACAGTAGTGGCACACAATACCAGAGTTGTTAGAACCTCTGTTCTGCCATCCACCTCTTCCTCTAAAGCTCCCCCTGCCTCTAAAGTTACCACGACCTCCTGAAACCTGCATATCGCCAAATTGCTGATTCAATCTGTTTTGCTGGTTGTCACTACCACGTCCTGTACCACGGCCTCTTGAAGAGAACCTGCCACGTCCCCTTCCAGAATTGGAGTAGAAAGCTTGGACCTGTTCACCACTTCTTTCAGATGTCTCACTCTGCATGTTGATCTCTTCAGTGATCATAAGAGAGACCAATTCATCGAAATCTGGAAATGGCTTTCTGACATATACGGAAGTTACAAAAGACTTCCAAGCCTTTTCATTGTTAAGTCCACCCAAGGTAGACGACACCAAATCATCATCATCGGGCATTGCATCAATCGCTGCCAATGCATCTGCAATGCTTCTTACCTTCAGTGCATACTCATTGATAGACATCTTCCCTTTCTTTAATGTATTCAACTCTTGCTTGAGTTGAATCTTTTGTGCCTTTGTATTTACAGAAAACATACTTTCAAGTATGGTCCAAGCTGCATATGCATTCTCTGCATTTCTAATGTGTCCCAGCATGTTATTGTCAATTACTGCAGACAACCAATACATGACCTTCTTGTCTTTTGCATTCCATTCCTTTCGTGCCTTTGTCTCTTCTGCAGTTGGAGGATCACTCACCTCCGGCTCCTTTTCTTCACCTGAAACGAACTCGTAGAGGCCTTTTCCAATAAGGAAGTTCGTGACACGAAACTTCCATGATGGGTAGTTGTTCTTGTCGAGCTTCTCAATGATGGGGCTTCCACTGTTCTCTGCCATTATCACAAAACTAATACCAAACAGCAAGCAAATCTTCTGCAACCCTTGACCTGTAGTGCACAGCAATACACCAGACAGCCTTTTTTACTGTCTGCTCAACAATACATGCAATCTGTAACCTTTTTGCAGATAAACCTTGTGTTTACTCACTGGTAAACACCTTTGAACTTACAGATCTGAAATCTGTAACCTGCGCACCCACGTTCGGTCAATACAGTCGAAGTCACAGTGTACCCTGAAACTGCTGTCCGCAACCTTGCGGCTCTAAAACGGGCCCTGAAACGGCCTCAAATGCCCAAAATCTCTGTGGGCAAGCCCTAAAGGGCTTAATCTGCAGAATACACAGCGCTCTTCGCGCACACCAAATCTCACTGCAATCTGAGATTTTTGCTCTGCCCTGCTTCCGGTGCCTCCACAGGCACTATCCAAGAGAAGGAGTGGAAGAATGGGAGAGTTTCTTACCCGTAGCTTGCTTGCTCGAACCTTGCTTCTTCTCCTTCACTTCAACCTTCGAAATCAGCCTCTCTCAATGGCGCGGCTCTGATACCATGTCAAGAATCGCGTGGTGGAGGGGATTGCTCAAGATGCTGCGCCGAACACACACAGAATGCACAAGGAGAAGCTCACTCAAGAGACAAGAAGAGAGATGGAGGCCAAAACGTTTTCTTGCTGATTTCTTCTTCTTCTTCTACACACTTTACAATGTACACAAAGTATAGATAAGATACAACATAAAAGGAAAGTGGCCTACTAAGTCAAACAATGACTAACCGACTACACTAGTCGACTGGCACTATAACTATGCCAACTGTAAATAGGTGTAACGACCTGAATATAATAAGTAATGAGTCAGTGGCCATGTGAGAGTCATAATGACCACCGACCTGCTAAGTGTAGACGTGTGGACCCATCTAACCAGGCGGTCCATCATCCATGTCCACATGTGTTGAGCTTGCCATCTCAACACTAGGGTGAAGGGGTCCTGAATCGTTGAGTGTGCATATGTGTAATTGGTGCATTGGTGCACATGTGTCTAGATTTGTAGAGGTAATGCTGCAACATGTTGGTGGGTGTGTAGGATGTTTGCATGCTAGTGTGCAAAGTGTTGTAGGTAGAGTGCTTGTGGATACCTGCTTTGGTGCATCAATGATGCATCAACACTCATGTGGCACTAGAGTGACAAAGTAATTACTCTAGGGTGACATACACTTGGCAACACAAATGTGAATTATGACGGTATTATATAAGTGACTTAGATGATATGGATAGGGGGTGTGCACTAGAGTGTGGAATACTAAGGTATGATGTAGCGCACATGTGCAAGGTGCCTCTTCCTTCTCGACATCGTGTGAACTTCCTCCTTGCCAGTAGGAAATGAGTCTAGGTTTTTGAGATAAAGATACTTCTTGTAAGAATTTATGGTGTGGCTACGTGCATTACAATGCTTTGTACTAGATCTTTCAAGTGCACTAGTGCATGCATGCACTTGTGCACTCTAATGCAAGATGTGTCCTAGTGCATGTGTACTATAGAGTGCTTATGGTGTAAAGTTAGTCTCGAGTAAACAAGGGTGTAGGGATGCAACATGTTCTAGTGCATTAGGGTGGTATAAAATCACTTATGTAGTGTAATATGTGTGTTCACAACTGTGTGTGAATTACAATATATGGGTCATACAAGAGTCCATGTGTGTGTGCAAGTTTGATCAATGGGTGCACTATTAGGTGGAAACAAGGTTGCACAAACAAAGGAGGGATCTGGGTGTGCACCATTGAGCTTAGTATTGTGAACTATGTGGTGTGAATGCAAGTGTATGTGTCCATGGTGCAAGGGTGTTTCCAAGGTAGGTGTGCACAAAGCTAGCATGTAAGGGTGGTGTGTACATGGTGCACAATGTGCAAGTGCAATATGGAGTGCAAATTAAAGCATGTGGGTTGCATAGGATGGGGATTGATGCACATTATTATAATATACAGGTTCTCCCTTCCCAATAGGGTGGATGGCCAAGTACATGAGAGGGTTGGGTCTATATTCACATCCAACACATAAGTGCACATGATGAGTCCGATCTATTGTAAACTATGCACACAATGCATAAAAAGAAATACTATTTTATTAATTGTTAAAAAGGGAAGGTGCATAAATATGCTTATAGTGTTCAGATTGCCATTAATGCATCACATAAGGGAGGCATGCACTCACATTCATATTGTAAGTGTAATTCACATGGCCATCATTGAATGCATCACATAAAAGAAAGAATCATTACATGCTTTAGAGGCATTACAAAGGTTTCCTAGGGTTGTTGGATCACAATCGATAGCTAGGCTCCTTCCCACTATCTTTCCCCTTCATAGTAAGCTCTTCGTTCCCTTAGAGTAAGTGGCCAAAGAGGGGTAGTGAGGTGGGGGTCCCTACTTGCCAAACTATGCTCGAATCAACCTTTCACCTCTACAATCATTTAATGCATATATGATGGACCTAAAAACGGGCCGGCACTGGCTCATGCACTAGTTGGGCCTCATCACTACGCAGAAGACAACCCCTCGGCCTCGCGGCCAGGAGCGTCTATCAAAATCTCTGCCTTCCTAAACATTGCGCTTGTAATACGTTAGAGTCCAATTGATCCTAACCCAATATTACTCCTCAGAGGGAGTCCCTTTCACATAGCCAAAAGGCTCGAATCACATACACATGGGGTTCCTCCTACGGCTGAATGCCGTCAACCCTCTGCGACTCTCCTACACCTTGGGGATTGGCCCCTCGATGCATCGCTCAACATCTAAACATTTCGCACAAACATCACTCAAAGTACCAAATAAGCGTGTCTAGGAGTGTACCATTTTCTCCTCACTTGCTTTCCCCTTTGGGACCCGCGTCTACATACAGCATGGGCACCTCACTGCCTCTCAACGTAGGTCATGTCCTAATAAAACAATTGCAATGCATGTCCAGGAGCTGGTCACTGATACTTTTTTAAAATTCTTTTCATGCTCTATGCAATTGGTGGATGCCTAGTGCTCAAACATTTAGCAAAACAGTATCGTGCACAAGTGCAAAACCATTCTTTTAATGATTTCCAACTACCGTTCGTGCTTCGTTGCCTGGGCCTAGCACCGAGGTGATCCTCGTGCTATTAAGCTCTTAATTTTAATTATCATCCGTCCTTAATGCTATGCATGGAAATAAGCAACTTTTCCATCATCTCACACGGCATTTAGACATATTTCAACTTCTCTACCCTTCCCCGTTTAAATATTGCATCGTTGCATAGATTTACGAGGCATTTTACCATCATTTTATGTGTAAAAAATAGGAAAACACACTAGAACAAGAAGTTGGGGTTGAACTGAGGCAAATCCTCATGCTTTAGTCCCCACAAACATTCACAAACATTGTTCTTAATTTTCATTAATTTCCCGCACCCAAAATACATTTTCCCCCTTGTATTTTCCCTTATTTTTTGCATTATTGAATTACTGAAAATTCAAAACAGGTTCTGGGCTGTGGCCCTTAGTTCCTTCTTGCAGCAAAAATGAAAATTTAGTTGGTGTTCCTATTCATTTTTCCATTTTTATGCCCAAAAACATCCTCTTCCCTTGATTTTCCATATTTTACGTGTTTTAGTGTATTATTTTGAACCACAAGATACATATTTATTTTATTTTCTGATTATGATCAGCAAGTACTCATGGAAAACAGCAACATAAACAATTTTTAGCCCACATGAATAACATTTTATCAATCAAAAGCCATAAAATCTCAAATTTCCTTTGAAAAAAATTGAATTACCGCTTATTTGCGTGTTTCGGGTTTCATGTCCATGGCTGTAAATTTGAAAATCAGTAGCACTTCATGCTCAGCACGATCACAAATCACCATTTCCAGCCCGTGGAGCAATCCGATCCATGCCGGACAAGCCTCCATCACTCTTTCTTCTTTCTTCTTCTTCCCACATGAATTCCCTCTTAGAGGAGAGAGAGGGAGGAGAGAGAAAGACTGATTTTCTCTCTCCCTCTACAGGCTCCCATTCCTCGCGTGAATTGGAGCGATGCGGAGCGAAGAGTGAATCCTGTGGCCTGCTATGATGGAATCCATGGCTTACTTGACAACTTAAATCTCGATTTGAGGAGGGGGGGCGCCGTTTTTTTCGCGCGGATCCCTGCACGGCACTACCTTGCCCTCCACGAAAAAATTGGGGGGGGTGGGGGAGCCAAAGAGCACCCCCCACTAATCACACCCTTTGAGATTTCAAATTTGGCTCCTTTTTGGGCACCCCGGCCGGTTTCGGGCCAACTTCCTCATACGAGCTCCGATTGACGTGCTGTAAATTTCTAGGCATCCGTCTCGACATCCCGGACAAGCCTGTAGCTCCCACATCCCGTCCTGACTGAGAGAAAAATTACTAAAAATTCGGATGTGTCACTTGGGCGCCCGTCGACTGCTTGTCGCTTAAAATCATCCTAGATCGAGCCGCCGCCTTTGACGATGAATATTTTTCCCTTGATATTCATAATTTTAGCTATTTTTAAGCACTTCCCGGCACCTAAATTCCGCTCTCATTGGCGACCACGGGATAGGGCGACTCAGCCCGTCGAATCCACAAACATATCTGCACATAAACAACCAAAGGAGCATCAAACTGATACAAATGTATAAGAAAACTCAGCACAATGCTTCCCCTACCCCTGGACAGAACCAAGGCATGACATCCACAAGGAGTATGCCTAGCATCATCTAATAGAAGATCCGAAGTGAGTCGTTAACCAACTGCTCCAACACAGCCAAACTAAAAAACCTACCAAAGAGGTTGCCCTAAGTGGTAGTCTGCACTACTTACCAACTAAAGACAACACAACTAGGAGCTCCTACAAGGCGAGGACTCCTATAGCCTGATTAAAGAGTATTTTCTCTCAGTACATGTCTTCTTTTAGGGTTTGTATTGGATGAACAGACTTGGGCATGTAAAAAGGAGGGAGCTGAGCGTAGTGACCCAAGGAGAACAGGGCATCGGCCTCAGGACCTGTCTCGGCACCCAAGAACCTACCAAGCCCTCGCAAGGCGACACTTAATCCTTTTCTAACGCTCACTTTTATTTTCGCTCCAACCTTCCTTGTTTTGTCATTTTTTTTCCAGCAAGAAGCCACCCCTAGGAAGACAAGGTATCGGCCCCAGGTCTGATTCGTCCCCAGGAACCTACTAGGCCTTCGCAAGGCAATGATCAACTGCTTATATATTTTCATTTCTTTTCTTTTCTTGGGATAGGGGTTAGAACCCCTTTTTACATACCTTCGTATTTATATTCATCTTTTAGGATGTACAGAGTTTCTTGACATCATCATTATTAGCTTCTGGCAGGCTTCTCTAACTGCCTCACTACTAACAAGAACTCCTAGAACGGTTGCCTAGCACGCTAGCAAAACAGGGCCATTAGGACTTCCTTCTAAAACAGGTCTTTCGATGCCTGACAATGTCTTTACAGGAGGCAATGACTACTCCGACCTCCCTCAAACATACTTAGCCTAAACCTGGGACTTCATGCCTTGGTTGCCGGTCCCCAACAAAAATGTATCCCCTCGACAAGTACAGATTCACATATAACAGGAAAGAAAGGTACTCGTAAAGGAGAGGTATCACCTGGATTGGCCACAAGAGGCTTCCATCGCAGCAAAGGCTCCTCCAGGCTCCACCAAATTCCATGAACACGAAACCTGTCCAGCACAACACGTAAAACAAAAACCCAATTAAACGCACCCGCACTAGACAGGGAAATGACCCTCTTGGCCTAATGAAATCAAACACTTCACTACAAAACTGAATCGGCCCTCTTGGCCTAATGAAATCAAACAATACTACGTATAACATCCTCCTGGAAACAACTATGATAGACATCAAAGCATACCATTCCCAGGGGAACAGGGCTCGTAGCCCTAAACTAGGTGCATTAAATTATGACCCATCCCTCCTGCGTATATCGCAAGAGGTGTTCGCATCACATGTCATCTAATCAGTCTGTGGGTCCAAGATAATAAAGGTAGATGAGTCTCGCTTGCCCTCTGCATCACCCAGATCAACCATCGTCTGCCAAAGAGGGCATGTTCAGAAAGCATACCCCACAAACGACCAGGTCCTGTCTCACCATCAATAGATATATCGGGACAAGGGCCACAATTAAAGAAGAGGTCTTCTTCATATGCAAAATTAGCCAAAGAATCGGCAAACTGATTCCAATGCCGTGGAATTAGCTGAAAAGACACTCTATCAAATTCATCTAGTAGGGCTATGGCAGTATGATGGCACATGCAAAGGATGGGGTTTCGTACCATGTACGTCCCATTGAGTTGATTTAAAACCAACTAAGAGTCCCCTTTCACCAATAACTGGCGGATACCACCCTTCTTTGCAATATTCAAACCCATTATCAGGGCTTTGTATTCTGCCATATTATTGGTAAAATTCACCCCGAGATAAGCAACTAACTTCATGACAATGCGTCGTCGGGGGTCTTGGATAACGACTCCTACACTTCCTTTTTTTCATGCACCCCTGGACGCCCCATCAAAGTACAAGGTGTACGTCCATAAAGGGTTTACATATCCCGCCATCTGGAACTCTACTCATAATTATGGTAATCAAAATTCAGCATATTCAACGGGTGGACTGTAGGCTCCATCCCTCCATCATCATTGAATTCAACAGGGATGCTCGTCAAAATTTGTAGGCAGTGATGGCAGAAGACCTTGATCTCCCAAATAAATGTCCCGCCTTCTTGTTCAATCACCTTGTATCCTTTGCTCCACCAAATGAGCTTTCCCTGATGATACCTCTGTTCTAAATATGGGTGTTCTAAATAAGGGATCAGACGACCCATCAACCTCTATCACGATTTCCTTGCAGATGTTTGATCGATCTCGCCTAGACCTGCAAGGCAGTCATAGTATTAGTGCAATCAGAAATAATAAGGTTTAATATTATTAAGATTAACCTTATTTTTAAATTCTATCCCCTCAAGGTCAGCTAACAAGACTGTGGATTTATTCTTTCCTATTCTTACGATCCTATAGGGCCCATCCCATTTGGGCTCTAGCTTGCCTGGAAATAATTCACGTCGTGCATCATAATACAGAACAAGCTGTCCTTTCTTGAAGGTGTATTTCTTGGCTTTGAGGTCGTGTAGCTGCTTCATTCGGCGCTTCGCCACTTCTTGGTGCAATAAGCTCTGCAGCTTAAGCTCATCTAAATGTGCCAGTGTCATCAAGTGCTCAAAAAGTGTGTCTTCATTGCTCAAAGAATGATTGATGGCAAACCAAATAGTCGGTAGCTCAATTTCTAAAGGTAAGACACACTCCTCCCCATATACTAACTTGAACAGGGTATGGCCAGTGGCTCGTATTATAGGCCCACACTGCCATGTATAACTTTTTATCCCAATCCCGTTTCTTTTCCGATACAATTTTGGACAGGATGCCCACAAGCTGCTTGTTGGTGCTTTCAACTTGCCCATTGGCTTGCGGATTATATGGGGTTGTCTTGTTATGCTTGATTTGCCACATCTTTGTCAAACCTTTAATCACCTTATTCAGGAAATGTGTTCCGTGGTCCGACACTAATTCTTTCGACGGACCAAACCGGCATATTATCTGCTCTAAAAGGAAACTAGCAGTTTCTTTAGCATCATCTTTCCTTGTTGCACGTGCTTCTGACCACTTTGTGAAGTAGTCAGTTGCTACAATGACATACCTCTTTTGCGCAGTCGACGATGGAGTAATAGGACCCACAAAGTCTATTCCCCACTTCTCAAATGGAAGTATCGCCATAATAGGGGTGAGTGGTCGTTTCCTATTCTCTCGACTATCATGTCGTTGACAAATATCGCATCTCTTAACATATGCAAACGCATCCTGGAAGATGGTAGGCCACCAATAACCTGCTCTTAAAGCCTTTTGTGCTATAAGCCGTCTAGCAAAATGGCCACCACAAGTAGAATCATGGCACTCTTCCAAAATGAATGGCACCTCGTCAGGCATCACACACCGGCGATAGATATCATCAACCCCTTGTACCTGCAATCAAAGCAAACTTTAATGCTTGCTACTTAATTTTCCTTCTCTCAGCTCTAGATAATTTGGATCCAGCCTCTCCCGTTGATAAATAATGCGTTATTGCAACATACCAGGAGGTGATAGATGCCGTATCTATTTTAAATAACGCCTCCATGTCACTACCTTCAGCCACAGATTCTTTTGGCTCCCCAAAGTCCACAAGACATTCTACGATGCCTTGCAACCTTGGTGGCTTACTCCTGATTTCATAATCAAATTCCTGCAAAGTGATCAACCACTTTGCTAGACGATCAGGCGGCTGTAGCTTATTCATCAATAATCGAAGTCCCTCCGCCTTCGTATAAAGCGCGACTTTCTCATAGAGAATATAATGCCTGAATTTCTTGGTCCCAAAGACCATCGCTAGACACAACTTCTCCATGTAGGTATAATTGATTACGGATGCCCCCAGCTTCCAACTAGCAAAAGCAATCGGGTGGTACCACTTCTCTTCCCAAATTTGGGCTAAACAGCAGCTGATACTATACATGGTGGCTGCTGAGAATATATAGAACACCTCACCTCTTTTAGGTGCTTTTAAAACAGGCGCTCTTGCTAGCTCCTGTTTCACATCCTCGAAAGCTACCTTACAAGGGTCACCCCATACAAACGAACAGCTAAAGGACAATAAATTTGTAAGCGGCAACGTTCTTTCTGCTAAGGCGCTGATGAATCTATGGTAGTAACCAACCGAAGAGACAAAAAGCTATGAACTTCTTTCGGAGTGCGTGGGGGACCCATGGCAACTATAACTTTGACTTTCTCGGGGTTTGTCGCAATTCCTACCGAACTGACTACATGACCCAGCAATAGCCCATAAGGTACTCCAAAAACACACTTCCGTGGGTTTAGTGCGATAAAAAATTATCTACAACACTCAAAGCATTTTCTTAAAATGATCAACTGCCTTTCTCTCACGGTGGCGGCCCCTAAGTCATCAATAAACACCTTCAACTCTTCAGGGGATATGTCACCGAATGTCTTATCTGTTGTTCGTTGCCACGAACCAGGCGCATTGCATAAACCAAAGGCCATCAGATGGTATGCAAAAGTACCAAATACAGTGATAAAAGTTGTTTTCAACTTGTCCTCTTCTGCAATTTCCATTTGGTTGTATCCTGCAAAGCAATCCATAAACGAATATATCTCCCTACCCGCTAATTGATCCAAAATCTGGTCAATAAATGGCAATGGGTAGTAGTCCTTAACTGTTTGCTTATTCAGCTCCCTAAAGTCTACACATAATCGAATTTGATTATTATTTTTCTTTCTTATCACAATCGGCGAATACCATTCCGTGTGTTGCACAGGAAAAATCAAACCCGCTTTTCGAAGCTTCTGTAACTCTTCAAACAGCTCGTCCCTTAGTTCGAAAGGCAGACGCCTTACTTTCTGCCGTACAGGACGACAGCCCTCTTTCAACGGAATTGTATGAACAGCAAGACTAGGAGGAATGCCTCTCCACTCATCATAACTCCAGGCAAAGATATCACGGAATTCTTGGATCAAGGTCATATAGTCCTCCCTTTCTGCTGTGCTGAGCATAGAACCTAATTTGATTGGCTGCGAATCATCAGGCGTACCAAGGTCTAGCTCGATAACATTTGCATCTCTTATATGATCTTGGCCCTCTATCGGCTCGTTCAAAGTGATCTGATAGATGTCTTCCGTGGTGGATCCCTCTTTGGACTCATCACTCGATGATGTCTCACTGGTGGTAGATAAATCTTCTAATGTCTCCAATTCTGTAGAAGATAGAGGAGCTCTCTCACTTTGTGGGGACTCAGGATAAGCATCAACCACCACACGCTGGGCACCTCTGCCGAATATTAGCCGACTGGCGGGTATATCCACTTGGCAGTCCGCTTGCAAGATCCAAGGTCGTCCGAGTAATACTTGGTAACTTGGACGGCCTGCAAAACGAATCACCCTAAAGTCCAACAAGCATTCTATATTTGCAACAGTGACATGGACCTTAGTAATGTAGCCTTCCGGCTGTCTCAAACTATCATCTGCCATTCTGAGAATTGTGGAGGTATCTTTCTGGATCGCAAGACCCAACCTTTCCATCAGTTCAGAACTCATAATGTTAACAGATGATCCCGTGTCGACAATGGCATAATCTACTAATATCCCATCGACATAGGCTACAACCCTTGGGCAATGCTTCTTAGCATGCTCGAACCAATCATCACCAACTCGCGCAATACCCAAAGGTTCTACGATATACCCGGTACGTAGAATCTTTCTAAATTCCTTGCGTATTCCTGGGGAAAGCTTAATAAGCTGTAAAAGATTCACATTCGACTTGACTTCGCAAAGAGAGCTCGCCAAATCGAATTCATGATAGTTTGATAGAGCTCGCTTTTCACGCCAAACCATCTGCTCTTTAGGTCGCTGAACCGGCTTTATTGCCTCTTTTTTAACTTTCACCTTCTTCTTTGGTGGTTCCTTATCGGCTTTACTTTCTACGAGCTTCAAAGGTCCCCCTTCCATGGCAGGATCCAAAACTTGCGTTCCTTTGTCGCCTTGTTTAGGGTTTTCGTCGACAGGCTTATCCTTGTCGGCCTCTCTTCCCTTTTGACCTCTTCTAAGAACAGCTCGCAGATTAGAGGTTTCAGCATCGTTCACGCGTACAGCCTCAATCAAACTAACCCCACTACCACTTGGTAGCTCCTCCACTGTAGTCTTTGGTCGTTGAAGTATTTGTTTAGGCCCATCTTCTCGCTGGGAATCATTTCCTTGGCCACGATGATTAACAGGCCCTGGCTGCCGACTACCACGCTGGAGGGAACTGATCTTACTCCAGCAAGTAGCTGCTAAATGACCGGATTTTCCACAAATGTCGCACTTAACATTTGGGCAATTTCTTGGATAGTGTTGCCCACCACACCATTTGCAACTAAACCTCGAAGGTACACCCTCCTCTGGGTATCTACTTCCTATCAAATTTTGTTTTTTTTAAAGGAAGTTGACATCAACGGCTATTTGTCGATACTGCTCCGTAATCATGTCGGTATAATGCTTCATCATGTCCTTAACCTCGCCAAGAACATTGGAAGCACTCGACTCATAGCCTTGGTCATTACCATGTCGTTCCATTGGCCTAACAATTCGATTAGGCACTGGTTGTTGAGCCACAGGCATGGTAATAGAATTGACTGCCTGGACTCCACCATTTGGAGCCATTTGACTGCCCGTAGGCATAGACATGCTAGGGGGATCTGGTAATAAAGGGACATTCTACATCATGTTCCCTCTCCCATTAGGGTTAGCCATTGCTATCCCTTGGCCACTACTACCATTGGCCATTGCCATATTGTTTCCCAATACTAAACCCATATTCGAATTGCCTCGAGAAGCATAGGCTGCTTGTAGTCGGGATTCCACCTCTTGTGCTCGTGTAATGGCAGTATCTATATCCCCCAAGGGGACACTACTCAACTGCAATTGGATATTAAAGTCCAAACCATGTAGGAAATATTGCAATTGGGCAGCTGCGGGGATAGGAATAGAGGTGTCCAACTTACGGAAAACCTCTTTTATTTTCTTCGCATAAGCACGAATATCCTTGTGTGGTTCTTGGCGGGTCACATTGAGTACACGCAACCAATATTTCCCACCCCTTTCAGGGGCAAACTCCCTTCGAAAAGCTCCATAAAATGAATCAATATTCAATATGGTTCCGGCTTCTAAACCATGATACCATATAGCAGCTCTTCCTTTGAAAGTCATATTGAAGAACATCATTAAATGTCCTTCTTCTTGAATGCGACATTTAGACATCAGCTTTTGAAACTCCCTAATGTGGAATTCCGCATCTTCCTCAACTAGCCCATTAAAAATGGGTAGCGGGTAGCCTAGAGCCGGCAAATCCGTCATTCCTGCTGGAATTGGAATAGGCTGCGCCATGACGAGGATTGGATTTGCACTAGGAATAGGGGACGGTGGGGTTACACCTCCCGTACTTGATGTAAACTGGCTTATGGCAGAAAGGGAAGCATTAGAGCTTCCACCTCCTCCTAACTTGCTGCTTGTGGCCCCAAGACCACTAGATCCACTCCCTCGTAAGGGTTCAGCACCGCTACGCTTAGGGGAATATCTCCTAAAAATTTCAGCACGTCGCCTAGCTCTTTCGTCTCTTTCTTGCTTTTGGATTTCTGCTAGACGATACTTATCAATAAATAACGGATCAATCTTAGTATCCTTTGGCATAAATTGCTAGTTGGTCCCTAGACAACCAGGATTCGAGGACCGCCACTTTTAAGCGGCCCCCAGCAGACGCACCACTGATGGACCTAAAAACGGGCCGGCACTGGCTCATGCACTAGCCAGGCCTCGTCACTACGCACAAGACAACCCCTCGGCCTCGCGGCCAAGAGCGTCTATCAAAATCTCTGCCTTCCTAAACATTGCGCTTGTAATACGTTGTAGTCCAACTGATCCTAACCCAATATTACTCCTCAGAGGGAGTTCCTTTCACATAGCCAAAAGGCTCGAATCACATACACATGGGGTTCCTCCTACGACTGAATGCCGTCAACCCTCTGCGACTCTCCTACACCTTGGGGATTGGCCCCTCGATGCATCGCTCAACATCTAAACATTTTGCATAAAAGTCGCTCAAGGTACCAAATAAGCGTGTCCAGGAGTGTACCATTTTCTCCTCACTTGCTTTCCCCTTTGGGACCCGCGTCTACCTACAGCATGGGCACCTCACTGCCTCTCAACGTAGGTCATGTCCTAATAAAACAATTGCAATGCATGTCCAGGAGCTGGTCACTGATACTTTTTTTAAATTCTTTTCATGCTCTATGCATTTGGTTGATGCCTAGTGCTCAAACATTTAGCAAAACAGTATCGTGCACAAGTGCAAAACCATTCTTTTAATGATTTCCAACTACCGTTCGTGCTTCGTTGCCTGGGCCTAGCACCGAGGTGATCCTCGTGCTACTAAGCTCTTAATTTTAATTATCATCCGTCCTAAATGCTATGCATGGAAATAAGCAACTTTTCCATTATCTCACACGGCATTTAGACACATTTCAACTTCTCTACCCTTCCCCGTTTAAATATTGCATCGTTGCATAGATTTACAAGGCATTTTACCATCATTTTATGTGTAAAAAACAGAAAAACACACTAGAACAAGAAGTTGGGGTTGAATTGAGGCAAATCCTCATGCTTCAGTCCCCACAAACATTGTTCTTAATTTTCATTAATTTCCCGCACCCAAAATACATTGTCCCCCTATTTTTAGTGATTTTCCTCTATTTTCCTTGTATTTTTCCTTATTTTTTGCATTATTTAATTACTGAAAATTCAAAAAAAGTTCTGGGATGTGGCCCTTAGTTCCTTCTTGCAGCAAAAATGAAAATTTAGTTGGTGTTCCTATTCATTTTACCATTTTTATGCCCAAAAACATCCTCTTCCCTTGATTTTCCATATTTTACGTGTTTTAGTGTATTATTTTGAACCACAAGATGCATATTTTTTTGATTTTCTGATTATCATCAGCAAGTACTCATGGAAAACAGCAACATAAATAATTTTTAGTCCACATGAACAACATTTTATCAATCAAAAGCCATAAAATCTCAAATTTCCTTTGAAAAAAATTGAATTACCGCTTATTTGCGTGTTTCGGGTTTCATGTCCATGGCTGTAAATTTGAAAATCAGCAGCACTTCATGCTCAGCACGATCACAAATCACCATTTCTAGCCCGTGGAGCAATCCGATCCATGCCGGACAAGCCTCCATCACTCTTTCTTCTTCCTTCTTCTTCCCACATGAATTCCCTCTTAGAGGAGAGAGAGGGAGGAGAGAGAAATACTGATTTTCTCTCTCCCTCTATAGGCTGCCATTCCTCGCGTGAATTGGAGCGATGCGGAGCGAAGAGTGAATCTTGTGGCCTGCTATGATGGAATCCATGGATTACTTGACAGCTTGAATCTCGATTTGGGGGGGGGGGGGGGGGCGTTTTTTTCGCGCGGATCCCTGCACGGCACTACCTTGCCCTCCACGAAAAAATTGGGGGGGTGGGGGAGCCAAAGGGCACCCCCCACTAATCACACCCTTTGAGATTTCAAATTTGGCCCCTTTTTGGGCACCCCGGCCGGTTTCGGGCCAACTTCCTCATACGAGCTCCGATTGATGTGCTGTAAATTTTTAGGCATCCATCTCGGCATCCTGGACAGGCCTGCAGCTCCCACATCCCGTTCTGACTGATAGAAAAATTACTAAAAATCCAGACGTGTCACTTGGGTGCCCGCGTCGACTGCTTGTCGCTTAAAATCGTCCTAGATCGAGTCGCCGCCTTAGACGGTGAATATTTTTCTCTTGATATTCATAATTTTTAGCTATTTTTAAGCACTCCCCGGCACCTAAATTCCGCTCTCAATATAACCAATGTTGCACATGCTTATTGTTTTGATGTCTTTTAATGAGGAATACAACTTGCATGGGAGGGCGCCCAACTCTTGTTATGATAGGATAATCTGTTTACAAAATTTTATGGGCCTTCAAGACTTCTTCTTTCCTTCTCATCTTCTACCAATTGTGTGGTTAATGAGAACTATTTTAGAGTCTATGTAGTATTTCTAAACTTGGAAGAGTAGACTCAAAAGATCAAAAGGTGGAACACCTTAACATAAACTTAGTGCGGTTTTGTGGAGAATTTCCACCACAAATTGGCTAGTAAACATAGGATCTTACTACACGTGTATTTTTCCCTTTTGTCTCTTTTGTAGATGTAAGAAAAGATTTTGAAGAGTATTTTAGAGTCGAATTATTATTTAGTATTTTTAGTAGTTTTTCAAATCATTCTTGGTTAATATTTTCAAGCTTGATTCATATCCACAAACCTAGTGTCTTTAATATGTTGGAGAAATTTTGAGATATATTGGAACTCAAATCTACCCCACATTGTTGTATTCCTTTGACCAATCATATTGATGTTGAATGACTTCCACATTGGGTTTTTGGATTAGCACTACGATTTCAAATTGATGATTTTAGATTGTTGCTTTTGGTTGTGCAACCACCTCTAGATCCACTATTACCTCACCATGAGTTCATTGTGGAAAAGTCCAAAAGAAGTTGCACCAAGTGTTATCTCCATATGTTTTGTTAGCCATGCAAAGGAGTCTTAGCTCCATTTTTATATGTTAGAAAGAAACACATGTTGACTACAAGTCTATGATGTCATGACCTAAGTGGGTTCTAGTACATTGCAATTCTCTAACAAAACATTGATACCTCTACTCATCCCAAAATATTCCTAAAGTTACCATGTAGAAACATTATCTTGACTAAGTGGAGGCTTGATAAGGCAAGTGAAAATGTATTAGGCTCTATGATATCTCCTTAAGAGCTCAAGAACAAGATACTGAATAAATTCTCTTATTCCTTGAAGATTTTGATTCCTAATAGATCAAGGATCTCACTACTTGGCTCTTACTCTAGCTCTAAACAATCTTTCTTCTTCTCACAATCTATTGGGAACAAAAATGGGTCCAACACTTGATCTAAGGCTCTACTTGAGCTCATACACTTTCCAAACAGCCCCCATGGCCTCGTACCAAGAGCATTTGGATGCTGCAAAGTCATTTATCTAAAAATGTGTTTGTACGCATGCGTTTCAAAGTATAGTTCAATGTATTGCCCATCTTGACTTCAAGTAGAGGGAGTATCTCATACATATAGGTGACTAACACCTCGATTAACACACAGAGAGAGCACCCCCTAGGGATTGGCAGTGGGATGTGATGTCTCAAACATAAAAAATAAATTAAACATAGTCCTCTCTTGTGAAATAGCATGATCCATGAGAGATATTTATTATCTTCATACAAGTGTTCCCTAAAGATCATTGTGCTACCCTATAGCAAATGAACCTCACACACACTCAATCTTGGTCACAACTAACACGTGCTATGCATCTAGGAGTTTTTCTTTTGATATCATTCTTAAATGAAAATGCAGCATGTATGATTCATTGTACTCAAACACCTTTAACTATAAATCAACCAAGTATTATGTGAAAATAGTCTCTCCATAATTTCTTTTCTCTTAACATTGTGCTGCACTACAAAGGGAGAGTAGTGGGCTAATCTATGCTGCTATTCCTCTTCAAATGTAAATAATCCAAAGCCTATGGCTCTCTTACACCCCAAGGATTGGTCGTGGCTCATACAACTCCTACACTGAGGGATTATTGTGGATCCTGTGGCTCTCCTACACCCCAAGGATTCCTCTTCAGATTCCTATGGCTCCTATGGCTCTCCTACACCCTAGGGATTGGCCATGGGATATGCCGTCTCAAACATAAATAAAAAGTGAAATATAGTACTCTCTTTTGATATTGCATGATCCACGAGATATATTTACTATCCTCATCGAAGTGTTTCCCAAATATCACCATGCTACACTACAACAAAGGAACCTCACACACTTAGCCTTGGTCACAACTAGGCATACATGTGCTATGCATCTAGGAGTTTTCCTTTTGATATCATGCTTAAATGAAAATGCAAATGCAACATGTATGACTAATTTTTCTCAAACATAAATAGTCTTTCCATGTATTATGCATAAATAGTCTTTCCATAATTTCTTTTCTCTAACATTGTGCTGCATTGCAAAGGGAGACTATCGAACTGATCCGTGGTACTATTCCTCTTCAATTGTAAATAAAACAAAGCATAGTATATAATGGAATTAGAAATTATTCAAATCTGATCTTTTTTTAGCCCTTTTTGCTTAGGTTTTTCTTTCATGCTACATATGTGTAAAATTTTTTGTATGAATAAGTAATAAATACTTACTTCTCATATGGAGGTAACTTGAGATAAATACTCATGCCCTATTCTCATTATACATTCACATACACACTCTCAAATTTTGAAAATTTGCCTCTATATTTTCTCTATTTTGATAACTAGATTTTCATTATTTTTCTTCTTCAAAAGACACTTTTTAATTAGTTTTTCGATTTATTTGAACATAAATGACTAATGTTTCTTGATTTTTTGATTTATATGACTAGTATGGATTGTGCTCCATCAGCATATCAATCATTATTCTATGTCAACAACATTGAACTCTCAAATTCCAACAAAATCTCATTTTTTACATTGAATCTCGTATCTTAGATTTTGTGGTTTTAACAATTTTTATGTAAATGATTGAAAGTGAATGAGTTTTTTTAATGATTCCACACAATGATCATAACTCAAGCATTTTGAATAATTTTTTACGATATACACAAGACATACGACATAATATGCAATAAAGTAACACTTACACTAAATTTTGTACATGTGACGCATCCTATTTTGAAAAATGGAGCTGCTAAAACCATCACACAAGTGATGTTGTTCACCTTCACATTTCCTCACTCCATTCCTTGCTCTCCTCCTCTCAGTGCATATGAAAAAAAAGTATGGCAAGAGAGAAAGAGGAGAGAGAGTCTAAAATCTGAGCTTTCCATTCATGTAATATTTCCACACACCGCGGGCCGTAAATATTGACTTCCCGCACGTCGTGTAAATCTCGTGCAAAGATTATCACTAGTGCCAGCAGCTAATCTATAGCCACACGCGGGAAATGGAGACACTCCACCTTGGGAAAATAAGGCCGGGGATTCAATCCTATATAGCCGCGGGAAAACTCCCTCTTGGGAGGAGGATAAGGGGATAAAGGTGGAATTATTGCAAATTTTTTTATTATTTTCCCCAGCCGATGTGTGGCTGGGGGAAAGGGATGGGCTAGGGGAGCATGAGGACGTGGGGGAGAGAGCCATGCAACAGGCCACGTGGGGAGGTCCCCTCTCCCCCCCTTGGACTATAAGAACCCCCTCTTGGGGGGGGAAAGAAAGGAGATGGCTGCGACAGACTGCTTGAAGGGTGAGAGGAGGGAGAGGCTGTTAGACTGTAGGAGGTCGCCGTATGGAAGGAGGCAAATCTGGGACTATCGTGGAGAGGCGATGGAAGGAGCATGAAGGAGGGAGACGGCAGAGTTTCTGTCGTTGGCTCTTGGGGGGGGGAAAGGTAGCATGAGAGGAAGGAGGAGAGCCGGACGTGCTGAAGTGGGCCAGATGTGAAGAGTGGAGGGCGGGCTGTGAGAAGGAGAAGGTCGCCGTCACCAGCCGCCACGCTGCCGCCCAGTCCGCCAGCTGCCAGCCGCCCTAGCTGCCGCCCCAGACCGCCTGACTGCTTCAGTTCCGCCGCCACCCGCCTGGATCACGAACCCCCCCCCCCCCCCCGACGTGGACACTGCTGGTAGAAGCTTCTTAGAAGCTTCTCTAGGAAGCTTCTAAGGGGGCTTCTATAAGCCCCCTTCCCGTGGGAGTTCCCTTATAAGCCCATTTTTACCCAGGATTCAATCCCCCTTTCCCATTGCATTTCCACACAGCCCATATTAGCCCCGGTTTAAGTCTCCCTTCCCACTACATTTCCCCCATAGGTCTATCCACACCCCCCCGAGACTTTGAACGAAAGGAAGCTACGAGCCTTCCCACTAATCACTTACAAGGCCGGTCCTTGGATTTTAGGGAAGGAGAAGAAGAACTCTAAAGTCTCCATTCTTGCAAGGCCCATTCGCAAGAGCCCTTTTCCGCGAACATCATCGTAAGGCCCACAAAATCCTTCCTAAACCCGGAATTTCAAGGTGGATTAAAGTTCTCAAACCTCCATTGTCCAAAGGACCTCATAAGAACCCTAAGGCCTTCCATAAGCCAAATCCCACAAGCCGGTATTTCTTTTTTTCAAGGATCCGTACTTACAAAAAGGATCTTGTACGTATGAGGGAGAAGGGCAAGATCTGGAGGCTGCATTCCGAGGCAAGTCAATTCGTAGACCACAAAGGCAAATCAGAAACGGAATCCACGCCTACGATGGCCCCAAAAAGATCACAAGGTGCGACTGCGGAAGGATCTTCTCCTAGTATTTACGTGGATATTTCACGGAGTCCACAAGTCCAGGTTTTTATCTATTTGGATTCCACACAAAAGTATTGAATTATTCACGATAACTTCACGGATTAGGAAGCACTCATGCATGTTCGAATTCAACTAGTCAAGTTAAATGCAGTTGGAAAATGAATTGACTATTTGAACATTTATTAGAAATAGCTTAAGATATGAAAATTGATCATTGGTACATTCAAAGGAATGAATGAAAAGAGCATAAGGTGTCTTTGCATTTGTAAGACCTTATCAGCAAGTTTTCCTTTTGTGTATTCAAAAGCGACGAGCCTAGGAAAACTGTTGCCTCATTACAAGGTTGAAATTATTGAGGTACACCTTTTTACTAGGCATGGAAAGATTAATGGCATGTCCCATTTTTAGATAGATCTTCCTTGTAATGATTCATGGGGGAAAGTTAACACCCATAAGATGTTATTCGAAAAGGGAATAGAAGGCACGAAAATGATCTATGGACTTGCAAGTGGCATGACTATTTGATGTAAGTCCTAGTAGGACCTAGGGAAGTTAGTGTTCGGATTATCAGGCATTTTTACCTTACCAAGGAAGGATAGGGTTATTGTGAACCATGTGATGCGTAGAAGCAGTGAATCGCATGTTTACACGTATTGGTGTAGTTGTAACTGTTGTTCTCCATTAAATCTAGTTTATTACCTTTGGGAAAGGTTCATCCTTGTCGCAGGACAAGTATATTGTGTTGTCAAAATCACATAAACCACTCGGGATTCATATGGGCATGGTTCAGTCGATATGATAAGTATCCCAAGTGCTAACTAGGGTTTAGTGCGATAAGAATTCGACCTAGTTTTACACTTGTTGCCAAGTCAAAACCCACAAACCCAAAGATCTTACACACATTCACTAAATGTTGAGTCAATTGGATGCTCATGCATAAAATGATCTAAGGTTTCATCCTAAGGATCACTCGTATAGATGATGAAACTCCGACTGAGTCGGAAATTCCTAGGGCCGTGGGCCAATATAATTAGGAATGGATTGGGTAAGAAGATACCCTAAACCCTGCTACTCGGCTGGAGGTAATTCCGTGACCAGAAAACGCCATTCAATGGGTGAAATGATCCCGATGAGTAGATGCAACACATGTGAAAAAGGTTGCAACATCGTATAGACTTGAGATCTGTCCACAAGAGAGTTTTGTCATTTCTCGAAATGAGGTTGGCAAGTTATTGAAAGAATTTAACTTACAAGAGGATGAGTAATCATCCTGTTACTCACTTTTCTTGGGGGATAATTGCCAAGGAAAAGGAAAGTTAGGTATTTGCCTTGTAGCAAATGACCAGACAATAAACTAAAGCAACATGGTCGCTGGAACCTACCACAACAAAACCTAAAGTATTGGTAGGGTATGACCCTAACCCAAGAATGATAGGAATCTTGCCAAGTTGCAATTGATTCCGGATCGAATGCGGGTTGCATTCGGAGAAAAGGAGTCACTCCTTAACAGTTTGCCAGCTAAACGACCATTGGAAATTGATTGTGCTTGTAACAGTTTGGAAAGCACTATTTGCATTGTTTGCTCAATGAACTAAAGGACGAAAATATATCTAAATACTTCAGGTTGAAGGCCTGAAGGGAGAGGCAGCTTCAGTTACCCCCGACTGCCTGCCTGACCCTAACCAAGGGGGTTGTTAGCCGCGCCGGGAACGTGGACCGAACCCGCCGCGAGAGGTCTCTCCGTTGAGTTCTACTTGGAGCAGGAGGATGCTTGGGTGCCAGGGGGGGCTCTGGCTGTAAATCCCTCGCCTTCCGGGCCCTGCACAAGAGGCTAACGTGACTCGGGATTGGATCTCGAGTCCCGCATACTAGTCTACGGGCGGAAACTTGGATTAGTGATCCCTGGTGGATTACTGGATAGCCTTCGGGCGGATTATGAATACGCCTACGGGCGGGAACTCCTTGTATTTCAAAGATAAAAGGATAAAATGATAATAAAGAAGTTGTTTGGCATTGTTTTCTTTATGTCCTGTGATAAGATTACGTGAAGGAACCGGTGCATAACAGGGTTAATTCAAAGAAGCTGTTTGTATATGTCAAACTAATGTGGTAGGTAATTACATAACTAAAACAAACCGAGGAAAGTGCGGAGGATGGACCATGGGTCCGTCCTATGGATGGGTGGTCCCGGTTAGCCGGGAACTTTTCTCAAAGTCTTCGACGAACAGAAGGATGATCAACATCACCGAAACAAGTAACGAGAACGATGACTTAGAATTAACTAGTACCCGATTCACGTTGTTTTAGGGGAACGGAATGGGACTATGCCTTATGGCAGAGAGGTCGAGCCTTGCATCCCTCTCGTTTCCCATTCTCCTTGAACCAGGTGCAGCGTGAATCCGCTTCAGACCGGGCGCTTCTGCGTAAAGTAGTTCGCTCGGGTCTGACGCTAGTTGTTGTTAGATAATGACCAAACAGGAAAACCCAAATTCAGGTCGATCCTAAGTGGGAACGGCCAGGATACTTCCGCTACGTGGCAGACGTGGGAAGACCTAGAACGCAAGTCCCGTAACATTCCATGGGAGTGCCGGGCGGAGCTTTCTAGACATCCTTCCCGATGGACTACTAAGACGTGTCCGGGATGATTCTAGCGGACACGTTACAATTCATGCTCGTTTCTCTTGCTTATTGCAATGAAATAGAGCAAAAATTTGTAGGAACCATGGAAAATCCTGATCCTTGTGATTTCATTGAGCTAAAAGCACCATTTTCAAGTGCATGAAGGGGTGTGTTGAAAACATCCCTCCTTGAGTTTTTTGAGATTTGGAAGCTTCTATGCTTCATTAAACACTAACTTGCCAATTATTTGATTTAGCTCCTTCACATTTGCACTATTAGCAATGTGGTTTTGGGCCAAACAAAGGGGTAAATGATCTTGAATTTGTAATCTCACTAGACAACAAGCATCTTCCTAGAATCAAAAAGGCATTATCTTGGCCTTTCTCACTGGCTTTCCAACTTCTAGATCAGGTAGTTGCTTTATAATGCCAAATGCTGTAGCCATTAAATGGGGGGTTAAATGGACTCTGATCGATGAATGGGAACTTGTGTTGGCTCCAATGATGAAATCCATCTAGGAAAACTCTAGCTCTTTGATGTTTGAGATCAACACGTTTTCTATCAAAACTCTCACTTTTATAGCTCTCAAGCCACTTTTGCGCTTTAAAGTTACTTTCCCTCTTAAAATCGACTTTCATATTCCTACAAGAAAGAAGCCAAAATACTCAAATATTATTGGCTCCTACTCTAGCTCTTAACAACATATCTTTTTTCTCACACTCCTTATGCAAGCAAGACACCAAATGTCTAAATATTGTAGTTCATTTACCTACTTATCTTCACAACATTGTAGTCCAATTGCATGGAAGTTTCCTCAATGGGCTCATGATTCATGTGCTAGACTCCAATCCACCTTCTCCTTTGTATTCACTCTAAGTAGCTCCAATGTTGAGAGAAGAAGATAAAGCATAAGAAGGAGAAAATAAGAATGGAAGAAAGCTTCTTTTGATGGTCTATCACTCACTCATATACATTCTCACTCATACACCACCTCACTAATGGATTTTTAAAAATACCATTTGAATGCATGTGATATGGATAGTTTGTTATAGGTGTACACCCTGAGAAAAAGAGATGGGAAGTAACAAGTAAAAATAGGTTTCACACTCACAAGTCTCTAGCTCATGCTCACACTCTTACTCTCGTCCTCACTCATCAAGTAATCATGCAACAAAAAGATAGAGAAGAATGTAGTAGAGGCTCAAAGTTTGCCAAAAGGAAAGAGATCTTTGTTATTTTACACTTGTAATGAGCATAATATATAGGAAAATAATGAATACGATATATGGAAAAATAAGGGTGAGATACCACTCACCTTGATGGTATTTACGGTGTTAGAGGGTTATGTGAGTTATCATGCATTAATCAAGAAACTCTATCATCACACCTTCATAGCTTCCATGGCTTCCTTCCTCTTCTTTATCTCTCTCTCTCTCTCTCTCTCTCTCTCTCTCTCTCTCTCTCTCTCTCTCTCTCTCTCTCTCTCTCTCTCTCTCTCTCTCTCTCTCTTTCTGTATTTCTCTCTCTTCTTCTAATCTTTCCATGTCCTCGTCACTCTTTCTCTCTCTTCTGCAATCTTTCTTCTCTCTCTTAGGTCCTATTAGGTTCCCTTCATTACATTGGTATCAGAGCATTGATCTTTGATCATTATTCTCTCTTTCTCCTTCCTTTAGATTTAGTTTCTTTTCAACCTCAAGAAACCCTACTTTGCACATGTACATTAGGATAGATACAACATTGAAAGACCACACAAGAGTCAATGAGTACTAGAGATGGCTGCCTTCTTGGAGTTTGCATAGAAGCATTCGATATATCCAGAGGCAAACCACCAAACTTAAGAGGTTATTGGGCCTAGATTCTCTAGTTTGCATAGAAGATAGAAGTCCTAGCTTTCATGGAAGATTAGTAAAATCCGAATTCTCTTTTCTTCTAGAGAGAGACCTCTTTTCTTGAACATGAACATTCCCAAGATTGCAATGATACCTTTGCTTGCAACACAGAGAGACGCTCAACTTGAAACTAGCAAGAAAATAGTGTTTCTTTGTGTTGCCTGCACGTTTCATATAGACCCGGAGACAGGGGCTGCACTATCTACATATCAATATTTTGAGAATGTTCAGAACTTCCTCCTAGTAGTTGAGGAGCTAAAATGGCCACATTTGAAGCATCTCATTTAGAGAAGTGGAGCTTACATGACCAATTGTTAACCAAAGTAGTCGATTGCATTTTATCACTTAAGGCATATCACAAATGGAAATAACCTAGCAGACAAGATGGTTTGAAGTTTAGGGCTTTGATCAAATACATGTGGCCCACCAAATCATAAGCGAAGGCATTGAATGTTTCTCACAAGTTCACAAAACCTTTGGCTTCATCTTCATCAAGTTGAACAAGCTTGATGAGCTGTGGGCCTCTAATGGCCATGGGAAAGGGTTGACCAGCTGAATGGGTTGTGAAAGGGTTATTGCCTCAAATATTTGCTTGAACAAACTAAAAATGCATGGTCTAGTATTGATGCCAATGCTGCAGCATGGAACACCTGAAGGAGTTCCTATCCTTTTTGAATTCATGCTCACGAAAGGTTATTGAAGAATGTGAGCAATGATTATGCTCTTGAGAAGGGCAAAAAAGAAATCACTCGATTATCATTGATAGCCATGAACACTTTTGAAGCTTCAAATCCCTTCAAGAAGCATTAGTTATTGAATCTTGAAGCTCTTTCATAGTGATCTATAGCTAGATGGATCAGCATCGCAAATTTTGATGCTTGTTAGCCCTCAAGAGGCTATTAAGCATCACAAATTGGGGAATTTTGGCTCTATACCTTCATTCTCATTGTTGAGCATCTCTCATAGTGCTTACAACTTGGGCATTCCTCTTCCTTGAGTCTTGGATATATGGGCACTTTGGCACCATTCATGCTTCAATCTTCTTTGTGCACTCTTCATCAAGTAACAAGAGTGCACTACTATGGAGGATTGCAACTATGGTATACATGGAAGTGCATGATAGATGTTTTGATGCTAATTGGTCTATGGATGTAGTATACTTATGCTTAAGAGGTTCTATCATAATTGCAAAGGATACTAACACATTGACTCTTTTTTTTTACAATGTCACTTATGGTGGCACTCATATGCTCATGTTAACATTGAGATGCCTATGAACTTGACAATTGTACTCCTACTGGTATGCCTATGTCTATGCTGGCAATTATATGTCCCTATTCAACAGTGATGCTTATGTCAGTTAGGAGATGATCATATTTGATGACAGGATTTTTCCATGGTGGCAATGGTTTGGATCATATTGGTAGTGACCTCTAATGTTCAATGATTTGTACTTGTAAGTCACTCAAAGGTTCTCATTTAGTTTGATAACTTGGTTACATCCTACATGATATCTACTATTCAAAACAAGCCTCTTACACACCTATGTTCCTTGCATAGAGGGGGTTAATACCTTTGACTAGAGCTAGAAATCTCCCTAACTGAAGCTCCCATCAGAGAGTTATAGCCACTTTTGTGTGTAGTGATCTTAGGGGATAGGCTACAATCCCCTTTTATATAGCCACAAAAATTTGTTCACAATCAATTCTGAAAAATTTTTGTCATAATTTTTTTTGCATAACCTCGTAGAGGGAACTCTCCCCTCTATTTTGAATTAGAAAGTTCCTCAATTGGAGCTTCCTAGCCAAAGTTATCTAAGATATCGTGACTAGGGTTCTATGTGGACTGCACCTTCAATGGTAAGGGAACAAGGGTAAAAGAAAGATTAGTGAGCAAGAATGAAGAGTCTTGCTCCATAGTTTAGAGTGGCCTAATGCAAGAGATATATAAAGGCATAAGGAGTGCATAAAGATTTGATGGATAAAATGCACCAAGCATGCTCTACCCTTGATCAGCTTGTTGCTAATGCTAATATTTCAAATGGAAATATCCTATTGAAGCAACGGTTGGATTATCATGGTCATTGGCAATGGCATGATCTATATAATCATTAGTATGCTTATGGTTATGCTTCATATACCTTGGATTGGTATGAAGTTGATGTATATAAGGGGAAACATGGCCATACTGGGTACAATGCATATAATGGATACCATGGCTAAAATGGCTGGCATACTTATGGTTGTGGTTATGAGGATTCATATACCTTGGACAAACGTCAAATTGATGGATGTGCTTGCTCCTATGGGTAGCCCTCTTTAGATGTGGATCATTCTTCTTTCTTGGAGCCACATTCACATGAGTTTGGACAATATGCTCTAATGGGGTCAACCTATGTAACATTGAACACTTTGATTGATGTAGGTATAGACGACAAAGATGCTAAAGAGCAAGAAGATGAGGAAGACAAACAAGAGATTGAAATAATAGATCTTGACGATCTTGAACAGCATGTTATAGATCAAGATATAGAATCACATGGATATTTTGAAGATGAAGGAGAATACATTGAGGATGAGTTTAATGATTATTTCCAACCCTCACACCATGACCCTATGGATGGTATGCATCATTCCATACCCATTCAAGGCTTACAAAGAGAGGAGCTTAATTTCTATGCATATGATTTGGATACGGCACTTGAGGTGGACGCAAATGAAGAAGATGATAATGCCATCATGCTTCATTACGACCTGGGAGATTATGAAACTCACCATAAAAATGATTACCCATTTGATCTAGGTAGTTGGGAGTATATGGATGATGATAGTTTTCCCATCCTTGATAGCCAATATATTGGGATGCCTTTCAATCCAAGTGAATATAGCACTCATGACGACTTTTATGATGGCATTCCCTTTTATCTAGGTGGGCACTATGGGTAGATAAGATGTTACAAAGTAGGGGGAAGCTCGCCCATTTTGGCCCTCTTTAGATTGCAGATTGCCTCTAGATAGCAAGCTATTTTGCACCAATTTTGGTCCTAAATTTTTTCCAGGCCCACCTATATGGGCTAAAAGTACAATTCATGACTGTGTGTTGACACCTCAACCATCCTATTCAGAGCTTCCCATCCAAAGTTATGGCCATTTTTCTATTGCAATCTTGCTTTGGGCAGCACATTGTCTTCTTCATCCAAGGCCCTAATTTTCATGAAATGGTGGACCGTCTCTTATGTGGGAGCCCTTTATGATGTCGTTGTGCCTATGCCTCTATACACCCTATTTCACATAGTACTATTAAGCCCCCTGCTTATTTTCCTTGTATTATTCCACATAATAGTACTCTATTGCCCCTTTCTCCCCCCATTCTTCTTTTGTTTTTGGGGACAAAAACACTCTGATTGAAGACGGATTGTAACAAGCATGATATGTAGGAAAACAAGGGAAAAAGACCAGTCACCCTGAAGCTACATAAGGTGTAAGGGGGTTAGGTAAGTTAACATATATTATTCAAGAAACTCTCTCTTCACCTTCATGGCTTCCATGGCTTCCTTTCTCTTCTTTCTCTTTCTCTCTCTCTCTCTATCTTTCTCTCTCTTCTTCTAGTATTTATCTCTCCTCATCACTCTCTTTCTCTCTCTTCTACATTCTTTCTTCTCTCTCTTAGGTCTTGTTAGGTTCCCTTCATCATTACAAACATTTAATTAAAGTATGGTTAGGGTTAGGGTTTTCCACTTAAGTTGGGCACCCTCTACCCTTTTTCACTATTTTTTTAATCATTTTCTATTTTGCATGCAACTTAGCCTTTGTGGATATGGTTTAGGTACTATAGGATAAAAATAAGTAGAAGATGACTTGCAATCTTCTCATCAATTGCAATTCTTCTCAATGTAACTCCAAGAATAATCTATAAATTGCATGGGAATCAAATCCACTCTCATTAGATGTATACAACATAAAGAATGTATGTCACTTGTAAAGTAATAAGTTGGAAATATTACAACATAATCTAGAATGTCCCCACAACTAGCTCAATAAGTACATAACATCTTGCCAAAGTTTCAATTTTTGGTCAAGCCAAAACAAGCTCCATGCTCTTTAGCTCTTTCACTATCCTATAGATTTATCGTTGAGTGTAAGTGGGCATAATGTCAAATGGTGGCTCTAGCATAGTGATATTAACCTAATAGTGGATCTTGTCCATTGCCTCCAGATATTAATCTAAATTTGATCCTTCAAGATTGCTTTATTATCTTTTGAATGTGGTGTGATTTTGGTCATGTATTGCAACAATTTGCAATCTCTTTAGAAGTGGATCCACAATATTTTCCATACTCTTATGCCTTGATGCAGGTGACTCCATGACTTTTAATGGAACATCACAAGTAGCCTTAAGGGGCTAAAAGTTTTTTTAAAAATAGATTTAACAATATGCATTCACAAAAGGATGTATTTTGGAGCTACTATATGCAAGTCTAGAAACATAAACACTAAGAACATTTGGGAATTATGGCCTAAGTTGCAAGAGGTGAATGTTTAAATTTTCAAAGGCATGAATTCAAATCTTGGTTGATGTAAAGAAGTTTGAAGAATTTCAAAACAAGCTTCTCTTGATCAATAGGTAAATGTGTAGCTATGCACGCATGTATGTGTGTGTGTGTGTGTATTTAGGATCACTACAAGATACAGATCTCATACCAACTTACGTCACTAAAAAAATTCCCCCACAGTTACTAAAAGTGTCGATATAAATGTCTCTACAAAATCCTTGCCAAAATGACACTTGCAGAGAAATGAACGATGGTTATAGAGGAAAATAAAATTTTGTAGCAGGAAAACAAGCTGCCTTGCCACATATAGCACCATGTGTTGTATAATATTCTACAAGGCAATTACATATTGGGTATGAAATGGCCATTAAGATGAGCGCAAAGTTTACTTAAACAACCTAGAAGACTGTAAACTCATAGAATAAGTACAATACTAGTGATGACAACTCATGACATTACATGGAACCATGTAGAGAGAGGAGAGCCAAAACAAACATGAAATTCTATCTGTAATTATTGCAAGATGCGATCTTATACAAAGGATGATAAGTACATCTAAGGAATAGTACATGGAAGATGTTAGCACAGATCACATGACTAGAAAAGAAGAGGATGTGCACTCCACGGATGCAAGCATGGGCTATAGACCGTGGCTATCATTAGAAAGCTCGCTTAATGTAAAGGAGCTTCAAACAAACTCAGCAAAATGAACAACTACACATCAATCCACCATACATAATGCATTTTTAAAAAATATTGACTACAAATGAGAAAGATGATTGACTTACTAGGATGCCGCATGCATACAATCTATTGATGATGAGTGTAGTGAGACCATGTCTCTTAGCATATCTAGTCTCCAAACTTGTGGAATCATGGTTTGTGATAGAGTGCTACAAAAAAAAAAAAAACAAGTGTTAGAAACATGATTGTTAATACAAGTGATATTGCAAATAAGAAAGCGAGAAGAACCAAAAGAAAACTTATAATGTCCTCCAGATAAGTCATGTGGCTGCCATTACCGAGATGATGCACAACCCCTGCCTCCAATCATGCCCTCCCTACCTCTCAATGTTGTTGCCATCATCCTAAAGAGATTTTAGCCTCCTTTTTGAGTCTTTTCCAATCCTCTATGTCTAGCCACTCGAGCTTTGAGGTGCCACCTGTGAGTGCCTTGTGTGCGTCCAATCGTCTATGTGACATGTATGTATGCACACACTCCATCATCCCAAGTGAAAAACCTCTTTGTCACGGTAGGTACCAAAAAATCCTCATGAAAAGATGCCACTATATAGTCCTTGCTCCCCTCTGGTATATTCTTCCAACAATGGTCCAAAACATTGTGCCTAAATACTTGTTGGTACGACTCTCTCATGCGAGACATCACCCTCCTCCCCTCATCATTCATGCGAGACATCACCTTCCTCCCCTCATCGTTCATGATCACAACACCTATCTTGTCATCTACTACGAGGTATCCATACACTGTTGGGGTACATCTAAGGTGTGTCGGCCTCTCCCACCTATGACTATACTCTTGGGCATAACCAGTAGACCCCTTTATATTTGGCATATCCACAAGGTAGTATCTCTCGGAGTAGCACCCATAGGGGTGGCGCCCGTGGATGAGTTAGCGAAACCTAAAGTCACTGCAATAGATGTCCCTACACGTGTAATAAATCCTAGAGGTGACAAGTATCCAATAGATTGACGAGACATAGATAGTGCAATGGTACCTCCACAATATCCACATGAGCCACCCTCTTCAGAACCTATATGAGAGTGAGGAGTAGCACTCCTCTCTGGAATTGACTGTAGGCTCACAACATCCACATCTCCGAAACACCCCCCAGAAGTACTCCCTCCCTCCGAGGCTAGTCTATAGCATGGACACCATCTACTAGAAACCAAAGCATTAGAGTGTATCGAAGTATATCTCACACAACGGCCCGATGAAATCCGAGATAGTTCTTGGTCTTTCATATCTCTATATTGGGCCATCTGATTTGGAGATATACATGTGAATAACCTGTGCAACTCCTCATTGCTCATCCATTGACTCATCCTGCTCTCAAAATATCGTCAAAGGTAACCTGCACAAATAGAAAATAACATTAGCATAATTAATATAAAGATTTAGGTAAAGGATGATAATATAACTCTAAAAAAAATGATGTTAATTAAAATGCATATTCTAAAGTATCCTTAAAAGAAAATCATCAACCAATTGAGCATGCAGATGCAAATATGACCTGGCCTATGGCCCCAAATCAATCTCCTGGCACAACTCCGCATACATTGGAAGGTCTACAAATAGGTCACCACAGAAGGAGGATTTTACTTCATTCTCAAAAAAATTTTGGCCTCTTGTCTCTTCGTGTGTCTACCTCCTCTACATGGTCCAAGCCCTCTTCGGCCTCCACCCTCCACAATATCGACCCTTCCACTTGCATACTCTCCTTGTCGCAACATTGCTTTCATCACACTCTTGCACTTTGAGGAGTTAATGGCACAACATACCACCATCAAGGTTGTCGAGAATTTGGATAGAAGATTACTTATTCAATACCACATATAAAAGTGAATCAACATTTGTGACTGTTTCATGTCATGAAAAAGAAATTAAAAAATAGGTTATGCATGTGTTTACAGTAGACCAATAAGAAAAACGTGTCTGCATATCCGTCTATCTTCTCTTGGAATCTTTTTCTAGAAATCTAGATGGACCTTGCTGAACAGTTGCCCCAACTCCTTCCAATACCACTTTGAACCACTATACATCGAAATATGATCATGGAGAAGCTACAATAATCCACCACGTTAACATTTTGTAAGTTCCCAAAATATTCCATCTCATCTACAATGGTATTTGGATCCGTAGCCCACCGTTGGTTCTCTTTCTCAAACTTTACCATGACACCACAATCCGTTATGGAGCACATTTTGTCGATGTGATCAATAGAGAAATGTCGCCTATGTGACCACGCCGCACTGTAGATTTTGTATAATATAGTGAAATAGTTAGATTTTGTACTATATAGTGAAATAGTTAGATTAGTTTTCACATATAAAATCTCTATATGATAGCTTATAAAACATGCAATCACCTTCGAACGACATCTACTTGAGAATTCCCACTCCTCAATAGATACCTCTACCCTTTGTGAGAAGCTATGATCAAAGCTTTATGATGTAACCACTGCATAGACATAAACCATGACATTTCCTCCATGCCCTTAGGATACCTATGAGCACCAAGCTTTGGACATGTCATCATAGTCCCGTAGTCTCCTCAAAATATCACACAATCATTAACACATGCATGGATATCGTTATAGTCCATGCAAGCTTTTGTAACACTAGTCACGCATCATCACTGGACTCAAGCATCGTGTTTCTAGGTGGTAATATATGATACTTTAGCAACTTGAAAAAAAAATCAAAAGTCACCTTCAGAAAGCACAATAAGTGTTTTTAATAATACAATTTAAAAAATCAACAGAGTGTAGAATATACTTGAACAAATCGATCACACTCGTATCGCTTCACCATACTTTGCCTGCATACTTAGGAGCACAAGCAGCATCTTCAAGTGAGATACTTGGTATCTCATCATATAATGGTATGGACAGTTCCTCTCTCAGTGGATTAGATGACTTGGTATCCATGGGCATCAATGCATCAATCATTGCCCCCATCTTAGGCTCCAAGATTGGAGGAATGTCCAAAAGGCTGACTATTTTCTTTCGTATTGAGCGTGTAAACTAACTCCTGCCCTTCAATTGGTGTATTGGCTTAAGCACTCCATCCATCACACGCCCACAAAGTCTTCTAACTGGTCGCAATAGGTGCATTCCTTGGGAAGAGGCATCACCTCGTTGTACAAATTTTATGGGCATGTCTAATATTTTTGTATATGATATTCAATTACTTTGTGAAGGTAAAGCATGATGGATACACACTTTTTTTACTGTTGGCACAAAGTATGAGATCACCTGATAAATAATCTCCGATTGAAACTCGTTGAAGAGTTGTATGTATTCTATGGAAAAGCAATGCTTTCATCAAATTTCTAGCTTGCGTTGAGTGCAAGGACACAAAACACGCTGATTAAGATATGGCTCGTGATCTTGGATACGCGATCTTGGATATCACAACAATCATCATTTTCCATTTGGTCTAGTTACAGCAAAAAACATGTTTTTGTTTCTCTCGTTTATGATCTTTCTTTATTTTAATCTCTACTCCTCTTTCTCACCATTTTCCTTTATTTGTTTGCCTCCCTCAATCTCTCTTTATTTGTTCATTTTCTCTTTATGTGTCTTTGTTTTTATCTATCCCCCTCTTTATTTCTCTCCCCGCCTCTCTTTCTCTCTCATTTTCCTTTTTTTATTTGTCTCCCTTCATCCCTTCTTTATTTCTCTTCCCACCTTTCAAATTATCTCTCTCCCTTTCTCTTTTTTAATTTGCCTCCCTTCATCCTTCTTTGTTTCTCCCCCCCCCCTCTCTCTCAATGTTTCTTTCTCTCCCCCATCTTCCCTCCCCACTCTCATTTCTTCTCTATTTTTCTTTCTCTCCCTTCTTTTCTCTATGTCTTTATCAAATTTCCTCTCTACTTGCATTCGACGCATCTCGTTATAATCAAAATCAAAGATAGAGAATAAAAAACTCATTAAAAAAGACATTGAAAGACCCTCTCTCCCCACCCCTCTTTTATCTCTCTTCCCCCTCTCCCTTTATTTTATTATCAATCTGTTCTCTCTAATTCTCTCATTGTTTCCGTTTTTTTCTCTCCTTCTCTCTCTCACTCTATTTGTTGTTCTCTCTACGTCTCTTCTTCTCGCTCTTTCCATCCCTTTTTCTCCCCCTCTCTTTCTATCTTTCTCTTTTTTTTCACTTTCCCTCCTCTCTTTACCTCACCCTTTTATCCACCTCTTCCTTCACTCTCCATTTCTTTTTCTCTATCCCCCCTCCCCCCCTTAGTTGTTTCTCTCCTTCTCTTTCTTTGTTGCCTCTCTCTTTGTTTCTCTTCCCCCCCATTGTTTCTCTCACTCATTCTCCTCTCTCCCTCCCTTTCTCTCTCTCTCTCTCTTCCTCTCTTTCTTTTTTACCTTTATTTTTTTCTCTCTCTCATTCTCTCTTCCTTTTCCTTCCTTCTTCTCCCTCTCTCTCTCTCTCTCTCTCTCTCTCTCTCTCTCTCTCTCTCTCTCTCAATGCAACTCATCACAAAGAAAAAAAACAAAAGAAAAGAAGAAAAAACAAGAACAAAGCAAGAAGAGAAAATTTACCTAACACAAAGGCCTAAGGATGGATTCTTTGCCTCCTCTTCTCCGGACGTCCCTTCTTTCTCCCTTATACACTTCTCTCTCTTCTTCATGTACGGTGGTAGTGACTTGGCGGCGGCGGTTTTGTGGCAAATTCCATGCTTTGGTTTTTGGCACTTTTTTTTTCTTAGACTAGCGTCGCTATTCGCATTGCAAACCGGTGTCGCTATTTGCCCATTCCCTTATATTGGATCCTCTCTAGTGTTATAACATCTATACCCTTTTTGTTACAGAGAATAACCAATAATGTTTGCATATTCCTAATCCTATTCAACTCATCTGGCACATGAACATAAGCAATGCAGCAATACATGGGATGACTCCAGAGGAGAGGTATACTGGTAGGAAACCATATATTTCTCATTTGAAGATTTTTGGTTGCATTGCTTATGATCATGTGCCAGATAAGTTGAGATCCAAGTTGGATCCAAAAGCTGAGAAGTGCATCTTTATTGGTTACTCTCTGCAGAGGCAGAAAGGGTATAGATGTTATAACCCTTCTACTCGTAAGTTTACAGTGAGCAGAGATGTTGTTTTTGATGAGATGAGTAGCTGGTATAAACCAGTAAATGTGATTGATGATGTAGATGCACAAAATGGTAATGCTACACAGAATTCACAGCAGCAGTTACAAAATATTAGTGGACCTGGAGTGTTCTCTAGCAGTGGTTCACATTCTTCACCATGGACAGGTAGATTGAGATCAGGAGAATTTTCTCAAAGCAATGCAGATAGTGGTATGCAGGTTTCACGAAAAGGAAAAGAGAAGGTAGATCAGCCCATGTTTGATGTGAATGCAGGTCACTCTTATGTGGATGGTGAATCCAGTGGCTCAGAACATAGCATTGATGATGAGTTGGGTATCCCCTCTATTGTTACACCTGGAGTAAGGAAGACCAGGGATGTTTTGAGAGCATCTGGAAGTGAGCCTACTTTGTGTAGGTCTATCAGAGCTAGGTATCCTGTGGATAGGCTGAAATATGATGGATTTACAGCCATCCACTATGCATATATGGTCAAAGTGATACAAGAACCAGAATCCACTTCTTTTGAGCAAGACATGGGAAAAGAAAAATGGGAGAAAGCCATGGATGAAGAAATGGATGCCTTGGAAGCAAATGCTACATGGGAATTGGTACCTTTGCCTAAAGGTAAGAATGCAATTGGCTGTAAGTGGGTTTATAAGGTGAAGCACAATACAGATGGTTCTATGAACAGATAAAAGGCAAGATTAGTAGTCAAGGGGTATGCACAAACATATGGCATTGACTATGAAGAAACATTCAGTCCGGTTGCAAGGATGGCAACCGTAAGAGCAGTCATTGCTATGGCTGCATCAAAGGGATGGTCTTTACATTAGATGGATGTAAAGAATGCCTTCTTGCATGGTGATTTGCAAGAAGAGGTCCATAAGGAGCAGCCACCAAGTTATGTGCATGCTGTTCATCCTGAGTTTGTTTGCAGGTTGAAGAAAGTCTTGTATGGCTTGAAGCAAGCACCTAGAGCATGGTCTGACAAGATAGGACAGTATCTTGTCACTATTGGCTTTCAGATTTCCAAGGCAGATTTCTCACTTTATGTGAGAAAAACAGAGAAAGGTATTATGCTCCTTGTCATTTATGTTGATGATTTGATTATGATAGGTGACAGTGATGAAGATATCCTTCATGTGAAAATGCTATTGAAGCATAAGTTTGAGATGAAGGATTTGGGAGAGCTGCGTTATTTCTTGGTCATTGAGGTGATTAGATCACCAAGTGGGATACAGCTCTTGCAGAGGAAGTATGGATTGGACATGCTGTCCAAATATGGGATGACAGGCTATAAGCCTGTTTCAGTTCCTTTGGAGCAGAATGTGAAGCTGAGCGATGCAGGTGAGCTTCTGGAAGACCCTACTATGTACAAATGCATAGTAGGAAGTTTGATTTATATAACTATTACAAGGCCAGATTTGAGCTATGCTGTTGGATTGGTAAGTCAGTTTATACAGGCTCCAAGGAAATCGCATTTGGATGAGGCTAGACGCATACTCAGGTATGTGAAGTCCACATTGCAGTATGGACTATTTTATGAGACTGGGGTTCAGATACAGTTGCATGGATACACTGATGCTGATTGAGCTGGTAGTATTTTTGATAGACGATCTACCAGTGGATATGTGTTCTCTTTTGGGAGTGCTGCAGTCACTTGGAGCAGCAAGAAACAGCCTACCGTTGCCTTGTCGAGCACAGAGGCTGAGTACAGGGGCGCAGCAATGGCTGCATGTGAGGTAGCTTGGTTGTATAAGCTACTTTATGATATGCATCAGCCTACAGATGGGCCAGTTGTCATTTATTGTGACAACATGAGTAGTATACACTTGGCAAATAACCCAGTCTATCATGCTAGAACAAAGCACATTGAGGTGCATTATCACTATGTGCGGGAGAGGGTTTTACTAGGTCTTATTGATCTAGTTTATGTCAGCACAGAGGATCAGGTAGCTGACATATTTACGAAGGCATTGGGCGCAGGGAAGCTGCGCAAGTTCAGAGACCTGCTTGGTGTGCAGGAATTGGGATTGAGCTTGAGGGGGAGTGTTGAGATATCGAGCTCCACTCATGATATGCCAGGGTGACCGTTGTGCATTTATGTCACCGACTTGTCAGTTTTGCAGATGCGGTTGGTACACCGCCCATGAATAATAGCTACATGACAGCTATCCTTATCTATTCTAGTTCGTGGCTCAGTTAGTATGCCACCTTAGTTAGTTGAGTTTGGTTTGAGACCCATATATAGGGTTTTTCTATTTCTTTGTATGAGAGTTCTTTTGGCTCACACAACTAAGAAGAGGAAAATTGTTTTCAGCCTCCACCCTTGTGGGTATTCCCCCATTGTGCAAGCAAGAAAGCTACAAGTGAGACTCCTTCCTTCTCTCCCACAATCTTGACAATGAGTACATGACAATTTTTTTTTTCCACATGTTCATTTAATCATTTAGGTTCATATACAACTAATTGTTGTGTCTTGGTTGAATAAGTTTTTAAAACTATTGATCCTATCTCTTTATGCTTACTTGAACTCTTGGACTCATGGGACACCTCCCTTTAATCATATTTACTTCATATTTTCTATCTCCCCTCTTCAATGGACCATCCATGTTGCTCTACTATTAACAGTATTTGAGAAGGCTACAGAAAGCACAAGTGTTGGCTACACTTGCTTTGAGTTCTAGTGAACTCACCTAACTTACCTTTCTAATTATCAAAGTTGGTTCCATGACCACAATCAACATCCAATGCAATTGCTCCTTCGCATCCACCACCAGCACAACAACAAGTTAAAGAGTTAGTAGAGACAACGAGAAAAGCGAGAAGACAAAGAGCTTCACCTTTCCTCAGTCCCTCGCTCAACTCACCTTTCACACACACACTCTCTCTCTCTCTCTCTTAGTCACTCTTAACATAATGGAATCAAGATGATAGAATGGAAAGTTAGAATAGAAGCTTGAGTAGTCACACCGATAGAGCTTTCGTAATATGGATGTGCCAAAAGAGTGAATACAACTGAGACCTCCCACCCTTATATAGACCAAGAACTAGGGTTAGGGTTAGGGTTTTTTTTTTCCTTTAGGGTTTGTGCCCCTTTTGCGTTTAGGGTTTGCACCCCTTCTTGGGCATCCTACCCACTTAGTGGGCTCTAGACCGTGGGATCTAGACTGGTCAATCCTTGAAACATGCTTCAACCTTAGCCTAAATAGACCAAGCCTATGCTACTCTAATCACAAATCCATGTGTGCAACCTATGCAACACTTGCAGTTATAACAAATACAAGTACAAGTGATAAATATAATGTGCATGGGAGTGAACCCAACTCTCACAAAATAATACATCCATGATAATATGATGATGCCCATAATCTAAAATAGTAGCTGACACTTGTGCTTTCTACAACCTTCTCAAAATACCAGTGACATTATTTTCCACTAAGAGAGTGCCAGTCCCATGGGACTCATGTCGTAGGAGTGTCGTAGGTAGCATGTTGTAGCTTTCACTAAAGACGGAGACTGATGGGAGCAGTTCTAGAAAGAAGTAGTGGTCTTGATGGAGGAGTAAAAAGGTTGCTAATGAAGATTCTATTCTTTCGGTTGTAGTTGGAATAGTGGTAGATGGTGACTAATGTTGTTGCTGGTGACAATCTTATAGAAGTTGGTGATTCTCAAGATACACTTGAGGGTTGATCCTATTGATGGAGACAACTTGAATGGTCATTGGAAATGACTAGGATATTGTAGAAGATGGATGATTTGATGTTGATATAGAAGTGATGGCTCATAATTCTCCATGAAATTTTGTAGCTGCAAAGTAAAATCTCACATATAATCATTTCCCAAGGGAAAGTGCCAATCGTTTGTTTATGAAAGGTCAAACTCCAAGCAAGCTTGAAGTATTGTCCAACACTTGAGGACCCAAAACCGTGAATAGGTTATGGTGCAAATATTGATAGGTGAGTGCACGTGCGTACACAGTCTAATACATAGTTAGAAGATTGCTTCAAGGGTTCTTCTGATTATGTTGGCAAATGAAGTAAGGAACCTTCAAGCTGATGAGGATGGAAAGAATTGTCATTCTTGGGGGGAAAATGGATTGCTGATGAAGAGGATGAATAAACACCTATGAGAGAGGGGTAGGAGCTAGAGAGTGCAATCCAATATGCTCTTGAACCACATGGTTCTCTATTTGACCAACCACTCATGGTAGCTAATGCAATTGTGAGCTCTAGAGTGAAGAATCTTGACCATATTTTCCTTGGAGTTGAGTTGCGAGTACTATGAAGAAATGGAGTGGAAAGGGAAAATGTGAAAGTGACTCAGGGAGACAAGTCTAACCTAGGTTAGCCAAGACTCAAGTCTAACCTAGGTTAGCCAAGACTCCCTACGTATGTCTTGGCCTTGATGTGCCCTAAGAAAATGTGTGAGAAAATGGAAAAGGGCTAGGGGGCTAGAGACAAAGCCAACCACTAAACGCATCCAACTTGAGGATCCCTAGGTGCACTGCAGTGCATGTGAGTGCATATTTCTTTTTCTCTTTTTTAATCTCTCTTTTTTATTTTTTTCTTTTCTTTTGGCAAGTCAAGTAACAACAATGATATGCAATAAGGCATGTTTCCTTACAAGGAGAAATGAAAATATGATATTAGAAGGATGACTACAAAGAATAAAACTTGGGATATAAGATGATTGTTGCACTGAGGTGCATACAATGAAGATTTGAATATTGAGCCTGGACATTGTAGCACATTGCTATATTTTTTATGAAGCAGTTGTTGAAGAAGAACCGAAACTTGTTGCTGATAACTGTATGCTCATTGATGAAGCAATTTGCAACTACTCCTAAGGGAGTAGATGACCATTAGATGTTGTAGTCAAGGTATGTTGTCATTGAAGAAATCAGAACCTCATTGTTGATGGTTCTTTGATTTTTGTGTTTCTTCATAGAGGCTTCAAGATAAACTTGTTGTCTTGATTGGCCTTTGATGTCTTGATGTGATCCCGCTCGAGCTTAAGATCTTTAGGAAGATTTTGATGCTAATGTCAGCTTAAAGCCTTTAATGTTGTTGTAGCATAGGATATTCTTAGAAAGCTTCTATTGTAGATGATATAATCTTCAAGCCTTGAGGTTCATTCCATTTATTTGTCGCCTATTGTTTTATTACATTTAATTGGTGAAACTTTAAGAGTAACCTATAATGGATTCAAGGGAAAAAGATAGAAAGAATTACAAATAACTTTATTCCTTGAATTTCACCATCACACGAGGAGTGAAAGGATTTAAGCTTGTACCTCTTATTTTTTAAATTTTTTCCCTAGCATAAGAAGGATGTTTTATCAAAAGTTGGAGGGACTTTTACTCTTGTTAGTATAACAAATTGAGCAAAAGGAAAATATGTACAAAGAAACTAAAACTAAAAAGGAAAAAGAGTTAGTATTTTGCAGTTTTTGGGATCCACCACTCATAGAAATTCGAACTTGAGGTCATAAGACAACTACCATTGCAAGCAATTTGAAGTTTATGAGAAAACCACTTCTACAAGAACAAAGTTGAGGAATGACAATTCTGCTCAAGCCTTCCAACTACTGATTAGTCTTGGATTTTGGTCACAAAATCATAAGAAGGAATGAATTGGCATGATAGCAAGTGCTCCTGAGGGAGAGTCTTAACATATTCCTTCTGAATCAAGAGAATTTTATCAAAAAGATGTTCATTGTCCTTCCAAGTGGAATGCCATTTAGAAGAAACCTGAACTACCTCATCATTGGCAAGGCCTAGATCAATCATTGCAAACAACTTGGCATAAGTAGTGTATATGGCCTCAAATGGGAGTAGGCATTCTATTTCATAGGAATTGAATTTCTTTTCCAAATGAGAAGCCATGGTACTCAATTTTCAACATACTAGCAAAGACTTGATGCTGGAAGGAGGGTTAGGTTTAGTAGGGCTGATTTGGAGATGTGTCTCAGCAACCTTCTCTAGAGCATCCTGGGGTTCAAGCAGCTCAATTGGGACTAACTGGTGGGGTGAGTTAGTAGCGACATTAGTGGAATTGGGCCTAGGATCTGAAGTTGCAAGCATACCTCTTTGAGCCACTTTGTCTAGGTTAGTAGAAGGCTTATATACATCACTTTGTGTCACATCATTTGATGAAGATTCAATTATTGTAGTACTAGAAGCAAAGGTAAGATTTGGTTTTGTGTCATGTAGCCATGGAATAAACCATTCATAGAAATTAGGATTGTATTCTAATGAAGCATACTCATTAAGAAGTTGTGGGTCATGGGTGAGACAAAAGATATATCTAATGACATCAATCATCATGTCTCGTTGTCTTAATCAACTTGCAATGTGTAGCTCTTCCTCTAAAAGAAGTTTTCCCACAAGGGCTCAAGTTTAGCCAATTAAGAAATGTTGAAAACATAAACAAGTGCAAGCACTCAGAGAGATGTAGAAGCAACATATGTAGGATCATGCATTGAAGTCTAAAAAAATTTCTTTCTGTTTAGCAATAGTCATTAAGCGGCTACCATATCATGCAGCTAATCCTTGACTAGAAGACCATTTTTTTTCAAACTCACTTTGTCCTTTTGCTTTCGTGGCCAATGCTACAACATCTTCCCTACTTGCTGTGTGCTTCCTAGTGTGGAATACAACAATTAAGCAATGCTTCTCTTGCTCTACCTTGGCCATTTGCTTTATAACTTCTCCCACAAGTGCTAGGAAAATCCAAAAATTTTGTGATTACTCTAACCATGTCAAAGGCTTTTCTAAGAGTTTCTAATGCTTAAAAATCATAATTTCAAGGTTGGCATGAACATATGCATGAGCAAGTGATGTCAAGAGTGTTTCATCTAGTTCTTGAGAACTCGTAGCTTTTGATTGATTTCTATGTTACCCCCTCTTTTCTAACATCTCCATGATTGATCATTTATTTGGTTTCAAGTGTATTGGAGCTTTCGATTGAGAAGAAAATGACTTGCAAATGGATTCATTACGCTTTGTACACAAAATTCTATATCCTGTGTGAGATTGAAGTACTAGAGGGTTGTTCTTTAGCATCTAAAGTGACAATCTTGGTCATAGTCACCGAGGGATGTGATTCTATGGGTTCCAAATTAGAATTGGAAGTAGTAACTTCTGATTCAGTGGACTAGTCAATTGTGATAGTCAAAGATGTCTATGTACTTGAATCCTTGGATTGAGTGGAAGTATTCATGGTCTTGGTAGTTCCAGATTTTTTTGTGACAAGACTCGTACAGGAAGGTCGTTTCTCTTTTAATGTTTTCATAGTTGTCCCTTATGGATCCTTTTCCTCAGATTGAGTGGCTACACTAGGCTGTTGTTGTGAGATCTTCTATTTTGGTTTGGGTAACAAAGGTTTTTGGTTTCGAGGAGACTTTGGTTGTTTTGAAGAACCAACAACAACTTGGGGTTGTTTCTTATAAACACTCGAGGGATTTATCTCATCTATCCTTGGACTTCCTGTTTCAGTTTGAGAAGCCTCACATGGAAGTGGCTGCTTTGGATCTAGCTTTTCCTCCTTGCTCAATGATTTTTCAGACAGTATGAGTTCCTCCTGTGGATTAGCAACAACTTCAAATGGTTGCTCTTTTGGAATTGTCAGCTCAAGGGTCACATGAACTAGCTCATCAATCACTAACTTATCTAGTGTTGTCTCCTCAAGTATCTTGGCCCATGACCTAGATATGTGTGTGGGTCTCTTTTTCTTTCTCTTGGATTTGGATGGGACTTGGTCTGTGGTCATGGGAGGTGGCGTTGCGGGAGGTTTTGGTAACCAAATCCAACAATTTCCTACGTAAAACCCTTGAGCCCGGAGCAATGTTTTGGGCACCCATCAAGGCCTTGTGCTAGCTCTCCATCAACGCTTTCGATTACTCGGCCTAAATCTCTTCCCCCTTCTAGATGTAGTTCTATTCCCAACATATTGAGAAGCTATGGTAGTGAATTTCCAGTAGCTATGGTCTTTTGTTTGGTTGTAGGAGGCTTCCTACTGACTGGTTCTCTCTTGTTCTCATGTGCCATGAGTAGTTCATTAAGAACTCTCTGGTTGTCCTCTCTAGGCATTTGATCTGACTCTAAGACAAGCTTCTTGCCATTCTGTAGAGAAGAGAATAGGATCTCTTTGTGGAAACTAGTAGCTATCTCCATATCTCGTAAGCTAAGGTGTATATGGTGTGCTTTGTTGCAAGCTTGAAAGGCCTTTTAAGCAAGACTTTCTTTCCCATATCTTCTTGATTTGGAAGCACATAGAACACTATGGGCATGCTTTGAGTCTCAATAGCCAGGAAAATTTTGCATTATCCTAAGAGGGAATAGGCCAATCCTCCATACAGCTTAAAAGCTGCATTGGTTGGGACAAGTTAGGTTAACCAATCTTAGTCCATACCTCATAGGTCAAGATGTTGTAATCTAAAACTTTGTCTATGAGAGCATCAATGATGAGCTCTCACTTGGTAGTTAATTTGACCCTAAGATATGTAGGAGGCATTAGATCTTCATCTTTTGGGTCGGTGTTTCTGGCTTGGACCTTTCATATATTAGGCATGTTAGACCTAGTTAGGGAACTACATGAAACCTTGCATGTTGGATAGTCATGATACATGTGAGAGATAATTCACTCAATGCATCTAAGGTCAGCCTTTGAAAATTTATCTAGCACCATCTAGTCTACTAGCTTTGGCCTAGGATCTTATGTTGCTAGCTCTAGCAACATGGGAATGGATGGATGAACATGAATATTCACGTGTTTGTGTTGACTCATCAAGTTTCAAGACTTTGAGACCTAAGGTCGAGTCCACTATGAGGCATGTCAATAGTGTAAGCCTCTTAATAGCCAAATGACAAACTCTTGAACTCTTCTTGCAATGGTCTTGTGTGGTTCTTGGTGTGGGTATTCTCGTTCAACTCTCTAGGCTTCTCAGCTCTTCTTGGATCTCACAAATTTGTTTCTTGGAGTTCCTATCCATCAAATTTATCTCTCATTGGTCAATTGGTCTTGTGATCTTGCACTAAGTGCAAGTGGTGAAATTCTAGGCTCAATGTTTAGTTTATCCTCTCAATTTTTGCAATCTTGGAACTTTCTTCAAGTGGGGTTCAAAATGATTCAAAGGGGGCGTAGAACTTATGGTAGCTTGGTCAACAATATTTTACTCATCGAGATCTTGTAATGATTGGAAAGGAGCACGTGATGATGGCAGCTTGGTTGGACAATTTCCCTCCTAATGACTTGCAGTGTATCCTTTATGTAGATGTGAAAGTGACTATTGTGGTTGTCCTATGATCCTAAATGACCTAAGGTAATTTCAGCCCATTGTGTGTTGTGCCAAGGTTGCCTATGTGCTAAGAGCAATGTGTGCCATGTCCTTGCAATACGATGAGGTGGTTACGTAGTTTAACAAGCTCCTTTTTTAGTTATTAAGTCATTAAGATATTTACTTCAAATGCTTGATTTCAAAACCTACAAGTTATCAAGGCACTTTGCAACAATTTGATTCAAAAACTCGCAAGTGTGAGGTGTGCAAAATCAGGCTTTCCTTTCCAATGCAATGTGCAAGGGTACAAGCAATTCTTCAAAGCCACACTTTCATGACAAACATGGAAAAATATCAAGTTCAACCTAATGCAAGAGACAACAACAAGACTCCTAGAGGCGATTGTGCAAAGGTAGACAAAACAAGATGTCTAGATGCACCTAGATACAATGAGTAGGAATGGAGGTCGTGTGAGGGTAGACAAGTGCATGTATGGAATTGTGTGTGTTTGGAGAAGTATTGTGCATGTATGTGGAGGAGTGTGTGAGTGATCTATGTGTGCAAGTGAACTTCTATGTGTGCGAGTGAGCTAATGTGTACGAGTGATCTATGTGTGCGAGTGAACTGCTATGTCACAAGGAGCTTTTGAATAGTTTCTACATAGGAAAACTTTTAGAATGTAGGAAATTCTCTAACTTTTCCTAGGTACATGTATATAGATTCCCTATGTATAACTAGGGAATTACTTTCCCCACATCCCATGCTAGGGAATCCTAGGCATGCATGTATGACTCCTTATATACAATTAGAAAATTTATTTTGGACATCTTAAACTAGGGATTTGTAGGTCATATAACTAGGAAAATTAATTTCCCACATCTTAAACTAGGGATTTGTAGGTCATATAACTAGGGAACCATGTTTCCCATACAACATAGTAGGGAATTTTAGGCCACACAACTAGGGAACTCGGTTCCTAACATTTCATATTGGGCAATTAGAAATAGCCACATCAAGAACATATATATACTTTGTGCAAAATTACAAATAGTTTATAGGAAGTGGTTGCCAAGAAAATTAGGCCTAAATTAAGTAATCAGTCAATAATACAACATTGCTTCTTATCCCTTTTTACAAATTTTTGCAAAATTATTCTCTTTATTTCTCTAAAGATTAGTTGGTGATGCACCAGCACTATAAAGGTAACTATGCTGATCAATAATTTAATGTTGAGAACCATGTGACCTAGCTCAATACTTATGGAAATTAGGAACCAATTGTAGTGTGCCATTTGTGCATATCCTTCAACACATTTCTAATACATGTGCATTGTAAAAAGAGATGACAATGATCCTCTTTCTCACAATGTGAATTTCCTAAAAAAAGAATTAACATACTAAGTCCACCTCTGAAAAACTTTAACATAACTAGCCTCCAAAGAAACATATTAAAACTTATAGAAAGATGTGGCATTCCATATTGATAAGGTTAAGTTCTTATGCAGTAAAGTGACATGATTTTCTATATAGTGTCTAATATAGTCATGTTTACTAGTTTAAAAAATCAAGCTGTAACTAGTAAAATAAGTGTGTGCATACTAAATTAGAATAAATTTATATAGTCATGCTTATATAATCACACTAAGTAACATGCATCACAATACATGGCTTAACTATGAGCTATGTAGAACAATCTCAAATAATACAATGTAAATACACCCTCACAACAAATATGTTTGTATGCATCCAAAATGTACATACACTCTAAGATACACTTTATGCCTTCTTCATGTGCATTGGGATTAATTCTTAATTCCCACACACATGGCACAAAAAGATTACACATCAAGAAGGAATCATAATAAAGTATCATTTTCTTGACAACATGAATATTTTCTCTTCACGTTAAAACAAAGAAGAATATCATCCAAATCAATCAACAGCTATAAATCTTGAAATGTCTCCTCAAGTGCATAATATACCTAACATCAATGCAAGTGAAAATAATGATTAAAATTTATTTGGGATCCCTACAAACTAGGGAATGCCCATCCATTAATAGAATAGAAAATATTCAAATTACAACAATCTTTTCCTTAAATAAATGGCACATGCCCTCCTAAGTACATGGAAACTTCAAGAGGGGAGCTTTGAATAGATGGATGTGGCACATGGTATATTAACTAGGGTGGCTACATTAACTAATTTAAAACTCATGTTTCCTACTCGCAGATGGCATCCCCTTCATCCTTCCTGCATGCAAGGGATTTGGGGTAGTAATCAAGGAATAGGACATGATGGAACATTGAGCACAAGCATGAAGTAGTAGAAGCAATACAATCGGATGGAGATGGATTATGCCAATTCTGTCTCACTACACCGGAGCGAACATGGAAGAGCTAGAGAAGAAGATTAAAGCTAATAATAAGTAATTCAATGAGAATAAGAGAGGCCCCATGGAAGCTGAAAAGTAGGTGTCATATGCTTGAGTGATATTCTTGTTGCCACATATTTGGATGACCTATATTCACTATTCTCTATGTAGCCTACATAGGTACTTTTAGGAAAGATCCCCCCCTTGAGCATGAGTTTGTTTGCCAAATGGTTCTTGGTCACCTTTGGATCAAACAAGGTTTCTTTTAGTCTTGATTTCAACCAAGGTAGAAAGAGACCGTGTTTTGGATTTAGATACTTGGTTTAAAGGGAAACTTGTTTACTCATTCCCATGGCATGTTGATTTTATCCCTAAGGGGGTCATGTAATTTGAATGCCTAGTATAAATTAGTTTTCATAGCCTTCTCGTCTTGCTCGATGGAGAAATTTATGTGGTAGTACAAGCTCTTGGTAAATCTCTTTATGTTCCTACAAAGCATCAACTAGTGGAGGAACTAATGCAGAGATGTGGGCATGTACACTTTGGACTAGGATGAAAAAGATCCTTGATATCCTTGAGCTTTTTGATCCTCATGTGATTGAGTTGCTATTAAATGGCTTATGTTCTCAGTATTCCAAGACATATGCTTTATATGAAAATTAGAAGGTGTGAAATTTGCAAAGTAAAGCCCAAAGAGGGGTGGAGCTCAAGAAGTGCAACATGAAACTACTCTTGCCACCCAAGGAGAAAAGAATGAAGATAGGAAATAGCTTCATGCAACACAATCATGAAAGAAGGAAGAAGCAAAAATCTCATATATTGAGAAAGGAAAAGCCATGGAAGCAAACAACCCTTGCAAGGAGGAAGCAAAGAAGAAACCTAGAGATGTCGAGGTTGAAGTAGGCTAGCAACAAAGAAAATCAACCACCAAAGTCTTTGAACTCAATTAGAGGTAAGAAACAAAAATTTCCTTTAAAATCTGGCTCATGGAATTCTTGTTGATAAGACTATTTTGTTGTCCTAGATGGTGAGGACAAAGCCTATGATGATGAAGGTTTCATTTATGAATAAGGATATGATCTTAACTTGGATCAATATGATATTTTGGAATGTGAGGTGTCTGGGAATTCCATCCAAGAAGGATCTATTTAGGATGAGAAGATGGAAGCCCACTCTACTTAGGTTTATCATCTCCTTTCTGGAAGGAAGGATTCTGCCTACAACTAAAGGATATTTGGAAACAAACTAGGATCTCCTTTCTAGAAGGAAGAATTCTCCCTACAACTAAAGGATGCTTGGAAACTAGTCTAGAAAGACAATGGCTTATCCACTATCGTATTAGATGATAAGCACGACTACCATCATTAGATTGTGAATAATTATAGTAAAGATGATCAAGCTAGAATTCAAAGAGGATCAAACATTAGTAGTTAGCAATGCAAGGAGTGTATTATTCAAGCACTTGCCAAGTATCTTCATCATGGGGTAAACATAAAGTTAAAGTTGTAGAAATTAAGCTAAAATTCAAATGGTACATTATGGGTGACATTTCGACCAATTAGTTTTAATCTCTTTGAAATATATTTGTAAAATTGTCTATGCTTTACTCTATTTGAGGTAAACATGTCAGTAGGCTAGGGTGTCCCACTGCCTTATTACTATTTACCATAATCACCCTTTGCTTAAAATTTTGGATTGGTGTAGCATAGAGTAACCAAGGGGCCTCCCATGCCATAAGAACAACACATCATCTCACAATTCTTTGCCAATGATAACTTCAACATTTTGCAATTAGAGAAAAAATAAGTAGATGCATTTATAGAAGTGTATGATAGTTTTTTAGATCTCTTTGGGTTGGCGATCAATATGAGCACAAGCAAGCTTGTTTACTTAGGTTCAAATGAGACAATTGAGTGATAGGGTGCCAAGCTTCAAAATAATGGAATTGGGCAAGTGTGCAAGTATTTGGGATGGACACTAGGCAAAGGTATCACAAAGAGACAAATATTGGAGAGGATGGAGAGGAAGGTTTGTAACAAGTTAACCATTAGATAAGCCAACTTCCCAAAAAGGGTTGGTAGTCCTTAATATGATACTCAATTCTATGATGATACATTTAGCAATGGAACTTCAATGGAAGCACTTGGGTAAAAATTGAGAGAGAGTTCATAGTTGTCCTATGGAACCAAGGAGTGGATAAAAGAGGCTAGAGGTGCATAACTTGCCTATGGTCGTTGCCTATAGTCATCTCTATGAAAGAGGAGGGAAAACTTGATGTTCCTAAACTTATACAGTTAACATAGATGCTTCTTTTTGGCATGTTCTAGAGAATAGAGTGCTCTAGATGTAGGAAATGCTCATTAAGGCATGGCTTGCAAAGGTGAAGATGAAGAGGATAATTCACTTAGATGGCCTTAACTACCCAGATGTTGTGTTGTCCAAGAAAAGAATGAGGATTGAAGAGTCTCGTATACCTTAAAGGCTTGTGTCTACACGGCATGGTTCTAGAAGGTACATCATGGTTTGGGGCGCATAATCTCCAACAAAATCTCTATACTAATTGGAAATTCTTGTGGATTGTGCTCTAAGGAGAGGAAATCAAAGTTGTTTGCCTTGAACAAAATGAGTAACCTTGACATAACAAGCATTCAAGAAACATAGTTGGGTGTTAATCACTCAACTAAAATTAGTTAACTTGGTTGCCTTTGCTTTTAGAATTTGTAGCAGTATTTATAGAAGGAAATATTTTAAAACATATCAATTTATTCACACGATTATTTCTATTCCATATGCATAATTTCTACATAGAATTCTACTCATTCATAAAGTTGGCTTGAAAATTTTTACCAAAAAGAGGTCTGAATAAAGCCTTCCACTTGCATAGGGGTGGGGGTTTAGGTAGCCAATAGAGCTACTTAGATGTGATAAGGGCTAGAAGTTATAGGTAAGGGATAAGAACTCAATATCCAATAGGCTAGGAGAACCTTGCTTCTAATTTTATTTTTTTAATGCATATAACCTTTTGTTTGGAAATGGATGTGTTGTAAGGTTAAAAAAGAAAATACCTTAACAAAATGACTAAGGTGATAAGGTTTCTTGTTTAGCCTAGGGTTTGCAATGTTCTCTTGGTGCCAAAGTGAAATATAGGAGGGAGAGAGAGAGAATATAGGAGAGAGAGAGAGAGGAGAGGAGAGAAGAATAAGAAGAAGAAAAAAAAAGGAACAAGTTGTTGTGACTACATTGGAAAAGAGATAGGAAAGAAGCCATCTGCAACTGTGCGCTCTAGCCTGCATATGACATCTCGTTTGAAATACAATATCGCTTGCAGCTAGAATGCATGTTGAATAGCTGACTAGGAGAAAGGATATTTGATTACGGAGTTGCCTTCTACATGTGTAGCAGCTGATGGCCCGTATCCAACTGTGACCTATGAGAAACGATTGAAGGCGATGCAGACGCTGTGCAAAGGATTGAGGCCCACACCAATCTGCAAAAATTGGAGTGTAGTTTTTATATGCCCTATTGTCATCATGACCCAACGCATTGACCTATAAGCGCATTCACTTGTTGTCTTGCGGAAGTTTGGGGGCAACCTGTGAGTTGTGCCTAATGATGCCAAGCCGGTTGTCCCTAGAATGGACATCAATCCTACATGTATATCTAGCCCACTAATTAGACAATATATTTTAGGTACTAATCATTAGTTTTATTATTATTCTCTTTGCATAGACCTATGAAATCTAATCACCAATTTGCAAATCATGGCAGCCTATTGTGAAAGTTTGGGGGTGACCTGTGAGCTGTGTGCCCTGATCAGATGATATATTTCAAGTACTGACAATCAATTTTATTATTATTTTCTTTGCATATGCCTATGAAATCTAATCACCAATTTGCAAATCAAGGCAACCTATTGCGGATGTTGGGGGGGACCTGCGAGCTCTGTGCCTTGATCAGACGATATATTTCAGGTTACTGATCATTAGTTTTATTATTATTTTATTTGCATAGACCTATGAAATCTAGTCATCAATCTGCAAATCATGGAAGCCTATTGCAGAAGTTTGGGAGGACCTGCGAGCTATGTGCCCGCTGATCAAATTACATATTTTAGGTATTGATCATTAGTTTTATTATTATTTTCTTTGCATAGACCTATGAAATATAATCATGAATCTGCAAGTCATGGCACTTGACATTGTGCAAATAACTGGCATAATATTTGAGGCTCACACCAATCTGCAGGCATTGGAGTGGAGTTTTAATACGCTGTATTGTCATGACCCAGCGCATTGACCTATAACAGCTACAACCTATTGCAAAAATTTGGGGGGGGACCTGTGAGCTGTGTGCACGTGGAGACAATATATTCCAGGTAGTATTAATCAGTTATATTATTATTTTCTTTGCACAAACTTGTGAAATTTGATCACAATGCAAATATTTTTCTTTTTTGCGTATGAATCAGATACATTGAATGAATCTTCAAGTGCATTTTTATTTTTTTCTCATGGACTTTTGCTTGCACGGCCTACACCAGGCCAAGATGGTTCACCAAAGACATACATAGATACATTTTTGTTTTCGATGCATAGATCACTTGCCCTTGCATGGCCTGCACCAAATTAAAATGGTCAACATGAGACAAATAGAAAGTTTGTATGTGGAAAATTGTAGTTATAATATTTTCTTTTCTTTATACAATATTGCGGTTGCTGGCAGGTCACTGTAATTATAATCTATGCCAATGTGGGTCAAGAAAAAGAAGTAGCCTACATATCTTGTTCCATTAACCCTATTAGCAATTTTTCTAGCAGCAAGAGATTATCTCTCTCTCTCTCTCAAACACATCATGTTGCAATGTGGTAGTACTATCAATGCTATATAAGCTTGCTTGATGAGTGAGAGGTGGAGAGAGTTAATTGAGTAAGGGAGGTTGAATGCTCACCACTCATCACGAATATTGCTTTTGATATGACTAGAGCATTCAATAGGGTCTCCCTTGCTAGTCTAATTTGAGCTCTTTTGAATATGTACGAAATTTTTCTCTTCATGATGGATTTAACACATGTGAGATAGACATAAGTAACTAGAATTATACAGGTAAATGGCATGGATAAGTATTGAGGTTGTAATCAACACATCTAGGACACAGAAAGGAGTATAATGATAGCATTTTAACGTAGTGATTGGGGGTTGGATGCTAAACCACACTCAGAAGGAATAACTGTTGTGACAGACTACTAAGTCCTAGGGACACGACCTTCCTATCTGTGTCTAGTTTGGCATCTCTAAGTATTGAGATAACCTATATTTATGTTGTTCCTAAACTAGTCTAGGTTTTTCTTTAAAATGAAACGATATGGAATGATGCCAATATGTTATATTTGTATGTTGGAGATTTAGGATGTAATAGTCATTCTTCTTCTCATCGATTCAAACCAAGTAGTGATGTAGCCAAATATACAAACGATCATTAATGCTAACTATGTGCAATTGGACTTGCAAAACTTTAAACATAGTTGTGATATCAATACATATTCACAATCCTCTTTCGTTATGATTCATTGGTTTATAAATGTCTGTGTTTATGGTTTGTATTAGTGTTTCATGGTTTGTGTTTATGTTTATGGTTTGTATTGATTCATTTTAAAATGAAACGATATGGAATGATGCTAATAAGGATGTAATTGTCATTCTTCTTCTCATCGATTCAAACCAACTAGTGATCTAGCTAAATATACAAATGATCATAGATACTAACTATGTGCACTTTCAATTAGTGTGCAAGAGATATTATACTATCCTCATACGAGGAGATGTTAACACAACCCAAAAGAGATAACTGTTGTGATGGACTATTAAGTCCCAGGGACACGATCTTCCCATCTGTGTTTGGTTTGGCATCTCTAAGTATTGAGATGACCTATATTTATGTTGTCGCTAAACTAGTCTAGGTTTTGAATTAAAATGAAATGATATGGAATGATGCCAATATGGATTGACATATATATCTAAGTATTGAGTCAACTTCTACTCTTCTTTTCTATGTTTCAATTAGTGTCTCTAAGTATCGAGATAACTTAAAAGAAGTAGCGAAAGTCATTGAGAAGTAGCAAAACTCTAGTGATCATGAGACGTAGTGAAAGTCATTGAGCTAACTTAAAAGAATCAGGACAACATATACATGCTATAACGATGTTTTCTTTATATATAAAAAATGTCCCCATCATCGATATTAGTGTCGGTATTAGCGTCGCTAGAAACCGTTCCTATTTGTGTCGCTATTTAGCGACGCACATACCGATGAAAATACTGACGATTACAGTGAATTTCCGATGCTAATACCGATGATTGAAGAATACTTTTTCGACGCTGATACTGACGGTTACAGAGAATAATTTTTTTTTGTGGCAGCGCTGCAGATGCAGCCCTCCCACAGTTAGAGCCAGATAGGGCTAAGAGACAATTCATGTTATCAAAGAAGTTAGACAATCGATCCCAAATAATTACAAGACTTTGCAAACAAGTACTTTCATGACATTAATTAACAGAAATGTGCACTGCATTGATAAAGAAAATAGCAAAACGTAAATTGAGAAGTGCTACTGCGACAAAGCAAATATGGAGTCATGCTACAAGATAGAAGCCCAAATCATATATACTTTGCTATTACATATGGAGGATAGAGGCCATAATGCCATACATAATACAAGATGGGGAGTAATCCTATGTAGGCTAATCTGCTCTCTATGACTCATCCGCATCAGAAAACTCGAATCACTGTAGTGGCATATCGAAGGGAGTCTGCAACAACAAATGCATATATAATTGTGAGTACCAAATACAAACTGACATATAATGACAGATTTCTCAAGTTAGGAATGATATTTATTACTACTTACCGGTCCTCCGCGAGCATAGAGCTTCTCGATCAGGGCACTCAAACCATGCTTCTCCCCATATGTCACCTCCAGTGCAATCGGGTCGCGATTCGTAAAACCTTGCTGTGGCACACAAACATTGACAAATAAAGTACTTGAGATTCATGTTAGAAATACATACATCAACATGGATGTTATTAAATTAGAGTACTCTACCCTATTAATACTTACAAAATCTGCCACGAATGTTGCGTGGCCGCCGCTACCAAGGTGATGCACCAATCCTGCATCCAAGTGGGCCTTTGCTGCATCCTTTTGCTGCTTCCACTTGTTTGGAGTGGATGTCGCCTCATCTTGGAGATTACTCCAGTCCTTTGTATCCAGCCACTCCGGCTTCGATTTGCCCTGCTTGACTGCTTCGCGTGCATTAGACCGCCTATGCGACTGATAGTCACGCATACGCGTCATCATCCACCCTCTCGAAAATCTATCATTGCTAGAGGGCTGAGGGAACTCTCGATAGAATGTATCGATTATGTACTCCTTGCTGGCATCTGGGATCTCCTTCCACTTGTCTATAATGTTGTGCCGAAATACTTGTTGGCACAACTCATGCATCCTAGAGATGACAGCTTTTCCATCATCATTCATGTATAAATGGCCAGAGGCCTTATCTATGAGATATGAGTAACCTGCAAGATTTTGCAAATGGGTACTTTTAGGACATTAATACAAATGTGTCAAACAAAATTTGAATTGATAAGTGCTACTGCAAAAATTTTCATGCGAAAATACATACCTAGAGGAGTGGGTTTCGTGTACTTCTTGTCGGCCCTGGGAGTGATCGGTGGGGTGCGTGAAGGAGTGGGAGTGATCGGTGGGGTGCCTGAAGGAGTGGGAGCAGTAGACGTCTGCCCGCCACTGCCAGTGAAAGACGGTGTCGACTCCCTAGTGGCAGTGCGAGTGGGGGAGACTGCATCCGCGTCCCCACAACATGAGCTACCTCCTCCTCGACCACGTGACTTTGAAGCAAAGTGAGACCTGCGACTGCGTCTATTGGAGACCGACGTATCGGACCATCTAGAGTCTGCCGATCGTGCTGAGGTGGAATGGGAAAGCTGTGCATCAGCTCTATCTCTGACCCGTGGTAGCTGCTTCGGTGAGAAATGCGCTAGCATCGCGTCGATGTCGTCATCTGCAAAATCTCGGCTCATCCTGCCGTCCATGCCCAAATCCTAAACTTGCACATACAACGAAAAATAAGTCAATCCGATAATGAATTGCAAGACATAATAAAACTAAGTCTTAATTTACAAGAATTCATTTTAAAATAATAATAATAATGTAGATAATACAAAATACGATACTCCAAAAACATACAAACTGTCCTAACTGATTTGCAAAAAGTTGACATGAAGTAGTGGGAGGAACATTTTGATCGAGTCACTTTTGTTTAGGGTTCCACAATCTCATCTTGACATAGCTCAGTATTATACACCAGAAGGTCTATACAAAATTCTCCACAAAATGAGGACTCTGCTTCATTTTCAAAAAACCCATCCTCTATATCCTCTATCTCCATAGGTGAGATGTCTTGGTCCTCCAGGCATTTCATCCTAGTTTCTTGTATGCCTTCTGTCATTGCCGCTATTAAAGGTGTCTCTTCTACGATTAGTACGGGGGTTTCTGGCAAACAATGGGATACTCCTAGATGTCATGGGAATGACATACCACCATTGAGGTTGTTGCGGATTAGGGAAAAAAATGACCTGATCCATATTACGATTAGTATAAAAGTCCACTTTGAGATTGCTAAAGCACATCAAGTATTAGGGCCGCTTACCTGCTCACAGTGATTTGGCAAAACAAATGTATCACTCAAATTGGTCCACTTCTTCGTTGAGTCAATCTCAACAAAGCCACTCGGCCCTCGCCGAACAGTTGCACCTGCTCCTTTGAGAGTAACCTTGAACCATTGGACATCAAATATGGTAACGGAGAAACTTTGATAGTCCACTGCAAGGATACTCTGTAAACATTCGAAATACTCCATCTCTGCAACTACACGGTTTGGATCTGTGGCACGTCGTCGGCTTTCCTGCTCAAACATTGCCATCACTTCAAAGTCCATTGTCGAGTGTAACTTGTCGATGTGCTCTACTCTGAAATGTCGTCCACGTGACCATGCTGCACTATGGACCTTATACTGGGAGAAGAACAAGTATATTATTTGCGATTTGCAGTATAGATTGTAATTTCTTGGGATTGCATCCATACCTTGGGATTGCATCCATGTGAGAAGTCCCACTCTTCTTCAGTAACTATTTCTCCATCTTGAGATGCTTTGGTTAGGGCCTCATGTAGCCATCTAGTGGACATGAGTAGAGGCATCTCCTCTAAGCCCTTCGGATATCGAATGGGCCGTTGCTGCATACTCCGTCGAAAGTTAGATCTTGCAGACTCTCACTCAGCGCGAGCATCCTCATACCGTTGCAACCACTTCTCCATCGTAGTGCTATGCAACATACAATATCGGTTCACCTTGGACTCCATGGATGTGTCCATATTCTTCTCTATTCCGTTTCCCACTAGGACATCTCCATTCAGATGTCATCCTCCTTAAGTGACCATATCAAGCCTTTGTCCCGGTCCACAGTGGACAATCACTCAGAAATGTACACCAAGGCCTCCGACACTAACCAACCTTCAGCCATGCTACCCTCAGGATGAGCCTGTTGTCGCACAAATCCCTTTAAGGTCTTCATGAACCGTTCAAGGAAAAACATCCATCGAGTATGGACTGGACCTGCAACCTACAATATGGACTTCATTGCCAAACAAAACCCAAGGAGCGCACAACAATTGCACTCGATCGTCGACACCACTTACAGGCCAATATGGTTCCATCTTTCCCACTGCTTTCAAATCCATCCTCACTCCTACTATGTCTCACTACCCAGTGAGGTGGTCCCATAGCAAGCTACCCACATACTTAAAAATGTGCATGGGATCTAAAAGGTGGTTAATCTTCAGTTTTTTCCAATAAGCTAGCTCATAAAAAATTGAGAAGTGTCGCATTCCACTGGGAAGTGAGTCTTGGTCCACCATCCTGCGATCAAACCAGCTCAGTGCATTCATTCTCGCAGGAGGGCGACCAAGAAATCCTTCTCTCATGACATGACCCTCTGGCAAAAAAGCCCGATGTCCCTCAAATACCATCTTCTTCATAGATTTTGACATACGAGAATCCAACCTTGGTCCACACAGAGGACATGCATGGTAACCTGATGTGACTAGACCTGTAGAATACACATGTACAATGAGGCATGTCATAATATCAACATCGCTCAAAGAAAACTAGCAAAATAAGAGAACATGCTTTACCAGAACATTCTCCATAACCTGGAAAGTCATGCATGGTCCACATAAGAATTGCCCTTATAGTTGCGGATTGCCTACCAATATGTTTGCTCATGTCCTCCACTACAATTCCCTCCCACAACTCCTTTAGCTCATTAATCAGTGAAGAGAGGTAGACATCCATATTCTTGACTTTGTATCGTCTAGGCACAAGCAAGCTGAGCAAAAGGTGTCCTTTCTTGGTGGAAAGCCATGGCGGTATATTGTAGTTAACAAGGACCACAGGCCATACACTATAGGAGGTGGAACATAAACCAAAAGGATTTACCCCATCCATGGCAAGACCGAATCGTAGATTCCTCGCCTCCTTTGCAAAGTCAAGGAAAGTCTCGTCAATGTGATGCCATGCTTCTGAGTCAGCTGGTGTACGCTGTACACCATCAGTGGATCGATTTTCCGCATGCTATATAGTCAAATTTGCAAAACTCTTGGTCTGAAAAATGTGACGAACACGCAGTATCAGCAGAAAGTGCCTCAAAACCTTCTGCGGAACAGTCTGTCCTTGCAAGTCATTTTGATACCTGTCCGCATGGCACTTGGGACATGTGGCCAACAATTCAAGCTCTTCCCGGAAGAGAACACAATCATTGGGGCAAGCATGAATGCAATTATAATCCATGCCTAGCTTTCGCTGCACTTGTCTTGCATCGTCACGAGACTCAGGCATCGTGTTTTGGATAGGCAAAATATAAGGTTTCAACGTTCTACAAATTGCAATGAAGCACGTTATTAGAGTGCTATATAGCACATTTTAATGGCTTTCAATAAATAATCATACACATCATAATATACTTGAATAGCTCTATCACACTCGCATCGCTCCATCCATACTTTGTTTGTATGCTCAACAATGCAAGAAGTGTCTTCAAACGGGATACCCGAATCCCATCATACAATGGAATGGTAGCCTTTGCAATTAAAGGATCTTGGGATTCCGAGTCCGTCGGAAGCAATGATTCGATCATGTCCTCTAACTCAGGCTCCAAAAAAGCAGGAGGATCGTCCATGTCTCTAGCATTCTCACCCATAGAAGGGGGTTGAGAGTTATCACCTTCTATGAGATAGTTAGTTATCTCGGACGGTATTTGTATAGAGCGTGGACGAACCCATCTTACTGGACGCAAGAGATCTGCGGACTGCAATGTATCGACATGGCCCTGACCCTGTAAAGGACGTTAAGGAGCTAACTTCTAAGATAACCCCAAACTGTTATACTTAAATCAATTACATGTCATATAGTAATGAGAGAGAACTTACCGCAATCTCATAATTCAAGACTGCTTGGTCGATTATCTCAACTCAAAACTCTCCATACTATTGCACATGCTCTATGGACAAATGATGTTTCCGACGAATGGCCAATTTGCATTGCGTGCATGGACAGGGGACATGTTGATTGAGCCAAGCCTCACGATAACCACCATGTTGGTCGTGAGTGCTAGACATCTTGACTGTGATGTAATGGAATGATAATTTAATAACGATTCTATATTGTATATTGGGACCACTCCACTATATATATTTCAGGTCTTTTTTTTTTAAATTTTTGTACCTATCTCTTTGAGTTCGGCTCTAAACTTATCTATCTTTGAGGTCAGCTCTAAACTTATCTATCTTTGAGGTTGGCTCTAAACTATGCTCACACACATACATTTTCGTACCTACATTGCAAAGAATAAAAACCAACAAAAGAAAAATTTTGAAAACACTCGCTTCCATTTCTCTCTCTTTCAATACTTCCTAACCTACATTGCAAAGCAACACAAAGCAACACAAAGATCGAAGACAAACCAACACTTTCTAACCTACATTGCAAAGCAAAACAAAGATTGTAAAGAAACCAAAACAAGGCATACCGTCGTGATCTCTTCTTCCTCCACGACCTCTTCGTGCGGGCGACGCTCCTCTCCTCGCATGCGGCTCGCGGCTTGCTTCCTTGCTCACCTCCCTTGCTCACCTCTCTTGCTCACCTCCTTCTCTTGCTCACAATCCTTTCTTTCTTTCTGCTTTCACACGCTCAAATGATACAAACGTTCGGGTTTCAGCAAAATTTTGCCGCAGTAAGTTGTCGGTATTATATCGACACAAATACCGATGTTTTTAAATACGCAGATACCAACGCTAATACCGAGGCTAATACCAACACCGAATAAAAAACGTCGCAACTTAGCATCGCTATATATGTGTACCCTTGTAGTGAATGTTTGAGTTACACCTAGGATTATGATAATGATTTGAAGCTTTGAAAGAATCATGAAATTATACTATCATCATATGAGAAGATGTTAAACCACACTTATAAAGGATAACTATTGTGATGGACTATTAAGTCCCAAGGACATGACCTTCCTTTTTGAGTTTGGCTTAACATCTCAATTTGTCCAGTATACAATTGCAATTTTACGTCTCTAGTTATAAAGCTCATATTGACTGTATGGATTGATTAGCTTTGATAAATTTTTTAGATTTGAGGTAGTTATAATGAATCGTATCATGAGATGCCAGTGCAATTACAAATGCAGACATTCATCTCTTGGCTATCAAGATTTTACAAGACAAACGTATTATGCACATAGTCATTAGGATATGAATGGCAATATGCATCCATCAGTAGTACCTTATAAAACTAGTCAAAACTCTTTGAGAGATAGTGCTACTATGAGTGAAGACAACCCTGTTGGAAGTTATGTATCATCCCAATCATTGCCTAGATGTAAACGCATATGGTGTAGATGCAAAACATATTGTGGTGGTGGAAGTTTGGTTCCTCCTTCAACTTATGCATGATACCAAAAATTTGAGGAGAGATTTGAGAGTCTTACAACCCATCTAAGTCTACATGACCCTCGTGATTTATTATTGGAGGACATTCTAGAAGGGTTTGACATCGAGATGGATAATGAAGCCCATAATGAGCTTGGACGAAGGTGAAGGAGCTGAGGTTAAGATGGATGATATTAAGCCATCTCTGTTTGATAGAATCATTCAAAGACTAATTCAAATGCAAGCACTTTGGGATGAACATCAAGCTTCGGTTGAGTTTCAGGACAAGATGCTTCAAATTTTGTTTGGTGATATTGTTGGGAGGATTCCTTCTCAAATTGGTACAGACAATATGTTTACTCCAAGCTTAGGCAAACTATTAGTGCAACTACTCAACACATGGGATGGAGACTTAGGTGGTATAAGGATTCTTACTTAGGTGGTACTATGTCCTATTTGAAATTAACTAAATAATCTCTATGTTATTTTTTGGTTGAGAATTTGCTATTTATTTTCCTACTTAAACATAGACAAAGTAGACATGTGTAAACTAGGAAAAATATAATATATCCAAGTTAGAGAAAAATTAGAATTATATAAGAAGTTTACTACATAAGAAAACTATAATAAGTAGGAAAATTTTCCTATGTAGGGAGATATAGAAAAATTTTCATGTGTTGGAAAATCCCCACATAGGAACATTTTCTTGCATAGGAAAGAAAAAAAAGAGGATTCCCTATTAATTCCCTAGTTAAACACACACACAAGTAAGAAAAGTAAATCATAGGGAAAATGGAACATTTCCTAGTTAGAGAAATGATAAAATCATATATTTCCTATATATGAAATTTTATTTTTTCCTGCATAGGGAATTTTTCCTATGTAGGGAAATCACATTTTCCCTATGTAGGGAAAATTTTCTATATAGGAAATTTTCTAAGTGATTCTCTATTTTCTCCAACTAAGAAATGTTCCATTTTCCCTATAATTTAATTTCCCTACTAATCTGTATTTTTTACTAGGGAATTGATAAGGAATTTCCTTTTTTTTCCTATGTAGGAAATGATTAAAAGTTCATTTTGTGTGTATGAGTGAACTAATGTGTTTGAGTTATCTATGTATGTGTACGAGTGAACTCCTATGTGTGCGAGTGATCCATGTGTGTGAGTGATCTATGTGCATGAGTGAACTATGTGTGCAAGTGAACGCTTATATGTGTAAGTGAACTATGTGTGTGAGTGATCTATGTGTGCGAATGAACTAATGTGTGTAGGAGTGACCTATGTGTGTGGGTAAACTAATGTGTACAAGTGAACTCCTATGTGTGCGAGTGATCTATGTGTGTGAGTGGACTATGGAAGTGGATTAGTGTGGGAGTGAGGTTTTAGTGTTTGATGTCTAGAAATGAGTGCTCGTGTGTGGGGGTGAGATGGATGGATGTGGGAGAGTTAGGGTTTAAATGTGAAAGGAAACTAGGGTGGAGCCCCAAGAGGAACACCAAGGAAAAGGGAATTCTCTTGCAAGAAAATCTATCTTGTAACACCAACAAGCTTGTTTATTAGGTTTTATATGATCACAATGAAGAAAAGAACACCAGGCACAACAAATCTTCATGCAGCATCATGTTGATCTCCCACGGATTTGATAGAATCAACCATATTCTTCAATACCTTCATAAAATCCATCAATATAACAAAGAAAGTAAAGGAATACACCATCTTTGAATGGAAATACATCACATAGTATTCATCTTCAATATCTTCATAGTCTTCTCTCTCAATCTCTCACATACAATCACTTTGTTTTGGTAGAATTGGCTATCTCTGACTCTCCCTCTCTCTCTCCATCAATAATACATCATATCCTCTCTACAATCTCTCATAATCACTCACAATAATCCTTCTTAGGTCGTGGATACCCCTCCCAAGAGGTATGCCTGATATGAAGAGTCACCAGAGCCACTACAGTGTCCTTTCATAGCTCACTACTGTCACTTCACTCCAATCTTCACTTGAGTCTTCAGCAGCTACTTCTTTCACTACTTCCAGCTCTTTTGCACTTGTATTCACCTCTTCCCAAGGCTAGAAAAATTTCCCAAGCTACACTCTCATCCATCAGAATACATACAGAAGCAAACAGAACAGTCACAGTATAGTACCAGAACAGCTACAGTACAGAATAGAACAGAGACAGAAGCTCTACAGAAGACCTACAGAAGGTCATCAAAACCTCATAACTCATACTCAAACCATTCCAAACTCTCAAAAACTATTCAATAAGCTTTCACAAGATCTCAATCTTCATCAATCAATACTCCACCCCTCCTTACAGAAGACAATTAGAACAAAACAGAACAAAACAAAAGCTATACAGAAGGTATACATAACCAATCAGAACCTATCAGAACATCACAGAACCTCATATCTCCACTAATAAACATCATGAACTTCCAAAACACAATCAATATCATCCAAAACACTCTCAAACCACTTTCAAACCAATCAATCATCTCATAAAATCAACCATTGAGCTCTCAAAAACAACAAAAATTAGCCCAAAAAACAAGTCATTTCAACACTCAACATATCCCCACACTTAATAAGGAAGCATCCTCGCGACCCAAGAAATAGGGAATACAAGTTCATTCAAAAGCTCAACTTTGATCTTCAATATCTCTTCAAAAACAATCCATCCAACCACGACCCCAACTTATCACCTGTATCTGATATAAAAATACAATGAAAGGAAAACCCTTTATACATTAACACTTCTTATCAAACTAGAAATCACAACAAACTTATAAAGGATATAAGAGTTTTCTTCTTCTTCTTCTGCATATTCAACTCTCCAACCACGACCCCATCACCACAATTCTCCAAAAATGTAGCTCGCACGAAATCCAATCCAATAGGCAACCACCACGTTCTTTTTACATAAATTAACCACAACACAAACACTACACACAACATAACCATCTGAATGATTCCTCCAAAAATAGAGATTTTCATTAAAAAGCGTCCACCATACATTGGAAAAGGCATCAATGAAGATGATCCCTCTTGAAAGATTGATGATTTCGGAAACGATCCATAGATAAGGATTCATCTACAAATGTTTTGGGAGGATTCTGAAAAAACTGAAGACAGCACATCCTTTCCAACAGGACAAGGTATCTGCTAGGCAAACAAAGGGCATGAAAATACAATATATCCAGCTCTGCTGGGAATCAATGCTCACATTGACATTCATGCACAACTTTGGAATAGGCTTTAAATCATTATGAGAATGCCTATGCATATACGCCAGATACCAATCAAAGTGAGCAGTTAATCGCACTGAAGGATTTGTAGACTATGAATACTGCTGAGCAAAATGAATATAGTTCTGATAAGCTTGATTGGTAGCTGTCCATTCTCCTAGAATTACTGGCCAATTTATGTGAGGTCCTGTAAGGGAATCACTCGAGCTCCATCCCCTTCTTTTGGAAATTTGATGATCAAACCCGTCATAGTCACTAACCAACTGAGGTGGTTGAGATATAGAAGTGTTAGGAGAGGGAAGTGGAATAAGGAAAAGTGGATGAAGTGATGGGTAGGCAAAATCATAAAAGGAAGAGTAATTTAAAGAAGGAGTGGCTGAAATTTTTAGGGAATCACTTAAGAAGGGCGTTAATTGATAAATAGGAAAGGTGGAAGGTACGTGAATGGATGGAGAAGGACATGGTGGAGAAGAGGAAAATACTCGATCCTCAATAAAGGAGTAGTATGTAAAAATGGAAATTTGAGGGAAAGATGAAGGTTGGAAAAGAATGGGTAAAATGGTTGTGGAATTAGTTTGACAAAGGGAAAGATATATATCATATCGGTGAGCCATTTGTTGGTAATATAGGAGGGTAGGAACAAAAGGTCCTAAGATAGATCTTCTATGATAGGCATCAAAAAAGGTAGAATCAAATGGATTATGTTTGGAAAGATAAGCTAAGAGATCCACCCTCAATTGATTAGTACTCTGGGAATTGGTAGGGGCTGTGTTCTGTCTTTGATTCAGGACCACAGAATCAATCATGGTATGCCAAGAATTATCAGGACAATCAGCCACTTGGGAGGAGTAACTCTGGAACATGTCAGCTATACGCAACTCCAAATGGTTGATATACAAAACAGCTTGTAGAACCACGTCCCCACATACCATGCTATATCCACCTCATCTGGAATCAACAAGTCTCCTCGTAGATACATGTATGACATCAACATGGTATCTATTGTGACAGAATCTTCAAACACCATCCTAACCACCTCTGTCAGCAACTCAACAGACCAAGCCCCACTCCATCCATCCTCTGGAAGAGGTAAATCCATCGTGGAAAGCTTCATGTAGAAGGCCAACTTCTGTAATTGGTAGTGGACAAAGAAAGAATGGTCTGGTGGAAAATATTCCTGAAACTGCTCAAATGTAGACCATAACAAATCCATTCTTGATTGCAATCTTTCCACTTTATCTTGGAAGAGAGGACACAAGGTAGCCTGTCTCTGAAGAGCAGTTCAAGTCCTGCTGTGAGAGAGAAGGGATCAAAGGAACATTAGGGCTTGGAGGAACAGACCGTGACTTTGCCAGTTGATCTTGCAACTACTTGATTTGGGAAGCTTGCGATTCCACTGTTTCATTAGCAGTCTGTAAGGCTGAAAGTTTGGCATCTAAGAGAGTTTGGAACTCCTGTGCTTCTCTGGACATCCTCTTCTTCTCCTCTGAAAGGCTAGTAACCTCTAATTGAGCCTCTGTTAATTGAGTCTTCAAAGAAGATATCTCATCTCGTTGGGTTGCAACCAGTTGAGTTTGTTGCTCCATCTGCTTAAACAAATCTGCTAGGGTATCCTTAGCAGAGGCTAACTCGGATGTTGCCTTATGCAACTAGTCCTTAGATTGCATCAGTTCTTCATAAAAGGAAGTGTACAGCTATTGAACACAGGCTGTCTGACAATTCAATGGAACTCTGAATGTCTTTACATGTAATATTCCGCGTTATCAAAAAAATAAAATGTGATAAATGAAAATTTTTAAAATATATTTCCCCCCTTATCTCTCCAGCCGATTGACGAGCTGGAGGGGGAGGGAAATAGAAGGAGTACCTAAGCTCCTTGGTGCAGCTATGATGGAGGAAAGGACATGTGTGTCGACACACAAGGAGGGGAGATCCCCCTCCCCTCCACTATTTAAAGGAGGTCTGAGCCGTGTGAGGGGAGAGCTACAGAGGGTGTAGGCTGAGAGGATATTCTGCCATCGTGAGGGAAAGAGTGGAGAGTTGCTGCCGTGTGGTCGTGAGGGAGAGAAAGGAGGAGCCACCCTACACCAACGCTGCCATTGAAGGGAGGAGGAAAGTCGCCACTGCCGATTATCACGCCGACATCTGCCCTCCGCCACATCGCCATCTACTGTCGTAGTCCATCCATTCCGTCAACACGCCACCATAGTCTGTTGAATAAGCTTCCCCCCCTCGCCCCCCCCCCCCCCCCCCCCCCCCACGTGGAAGCTTTAGAAGCTTCCTGAGGGGAAGCTTCTAAAAGAACCTTCTTAGCCCCCTTTCACCCCCCCCCCCCCCCCCTTATGTTAAAAAAAAAAAAAACCCTTTGTCCCCCCCCTCCCGGGTATAAATCCCCCCTAAGCCCTTGTTTTCCCCCCTCTGGGTTTTAAATCCCCCCTAAGCCCTTGGTTTCCCCCCCCCCCCCCCTCCCGGGTATAATCCCCCCCCTAAGTCCTTGTTTTTCCCCCCCCCCTCCCGGGTATAATTCCCCCCCAAGCCCTTGTTTCCCCCCCCCCCCCCCCACCCCCCCGCGGGTTTTAATTCCCCCTAAGCCCCCTTGTTTCTTTTCCCCTTAGCTCTTTAGACTACTCAAGTCACACCCATAGGCCTACTTTGTCCTTAGGCTACCTTGCAGACTTTCATTCTCTTGCATGAATTCCTTCATTCACTTTTTAGATCTTTTTGTGCAAGTGCTCTCTTAGTTGAGCTTTGTGTTCTTAATTTTATCAAACAAGCCAGTGTCCACACACTCCCATGTCCTAAAAATCCAATTCATCATCATGGCCTCGTATGGTATCCCGTAAGGGAGAAATAGCCGTGAGATAAAAGATAGGGAGGGAAGTAGAGGGAGTGAAAAGAGGGAGTGAAGGAGGAAGAGTGGGAAAAAGGTAAAAGAAAAGGAAGGAGAAGACGGTGGAATTCCAAGAAGAAAAAGGAAAAGGCTATCTCACATTCAAACTACGATGCCGCCGAAGAAAGTCCATGGTGTAGCTGCGGGAGGGTCATCTCCCGGTATCCATGTGGATATCTCACCTCAAAGCTAGGTTTTTTTCTTCTTGGTGTTAATTTGGTTTTAAGTCGATCATGCAAAGAAAAATTGTTAAGGATAGGATATATTTGTTCGAGTTATTTTTAACGAAGAAGTTAGCTTATGAATGACAATATATGCAACTTAGCTTTCCTCAAATTGCATCAAGCATTATAAAATTACAAGCAAGATTAACCATTTACTATAGTAATATATTCCTAAAGTGTAGAAATTATATCTTGCACCATTAGTCTTATTCCTTTCGCAACGATTAATGGTAAATAGCTAAATTGAAGAAAGGTTTCTTTCGATGCTTAAATTACGAGGGAGTTATCTTTGGTAGTTGCACATCTTAGCAAGGCAATTGTTGTTATTTGGCATAATTTTATCTTTAAAGAAAACAGAAGTTAAATGTTAGGAATTAACAAGTATAAAAATTAGATATACGAACTCATTTGGAAAGAAGATGTAATGGGGAATTGCTAGATGACACTCTATTAATACTTTTTCCTTGCTATTTGAGGACTTGGGAACTAATAAAGTGTGTATACACCAATTTCACAGCTAGGCCTTTTTGTCCTAAGGAGTATTGTCGCTCTTTGTATCACCTTGGCATTATGCTATATGCCAAATCAAACTGTATTGATTGGGAAAGTAAATTGTCACAAGGATAGTAAAACCGTGACAAGACGATTAATATTACCTTTCAAAAGTTAACTAAACCAATCTAAACATAGAAACATTCATACCCTAAACACTTGACTACTTTCCTTACTGTAGGGACAATAAATTCATAAAGATAAGAAACTAGGGTTTGTCCCTAAGGTTCTTAAATGAAGAAACCCTAGGCCTGACATATGTCAGCTTAAAGAATCTAAACAGATTATTCCATCGCAGGACTTGCGCAACATGTATGAAACCATTTTGTGATTGATTCACAAGGAGAAAAGGAAAAAACCCTCATTAAGGACGGCAGATCCTTACGCAAGTTATCTTGCAAAAAGACATATTTTTGGATATCCTTCTAAATAAGGAAAGTTGTAAACCAGAAACTAGCATATCTAAGGTACCCTAGGGTTAACCAAGTTGGGTATGCCCTACACCGGAATGTAAGAGATCTTGCCAAGTTACAAGACACCTTGGAAACGAGTGCTGGTATACTCAAAAAGGAAAGAACACTTCCTTAGCAGTTTGCCATACAACTGGGTTGATTAATGGAAATGTTTGTGCTTGCTAGAGATTTTAGGGCTCTGTTTGAATTTATGAATTACAAATTAAATAAGAACCTATACTTCAGGTTAAAGGCCTGAAGGGAGAGGCAGCTTCAGTTACCCCTGACTGCTTGCCTGACCCTAACCAAGGGGGTTGTTGACCACGCCGGGAACGTGGACCAAACCCGCCGCGAGAGGTCTCTCCGTTGAGTTCTACTTGGAGCAGGAGGACGCTTGGGTGCCAGGGGGGGCTCTGGCCGTAAATCCCTCACCTTCCGGGTCCTGCACAAGAGGCTAACATGACTTGGGATTAGATCTCGAGGCCCGCATACTAGTTGACGGGCGGAAGCTTGGAATAGTGATTCCTGGAGATTATTGGTTAGCCTTCGGGTAGATTATGGACAAGCCTACGGGCGGAACTCCTTGTATTTCAAAGATAAAATTGTGAAATGTTAAAAGAACTTGCTTGATATTGTTTTTCTATGTCACGTGATAAGATTACGTGAAAGAACCAATGCTTAAAGGGATTAACTAAAGAAGCTGATTGTTATATGTCAAATTAATGTGTTAGATAATTACATAACTAAAACAAACCAAGGAAAGTGCGGAGGATGGGCCATGGGTCCGTCCTACGGTTGGGTGGTCTCGGTTAGCCGGGAACTTTTCTCAAAAATCTCGAAGAGCAGCGGAATGATCATCATCATCAAAAAGAATAACGAGAACGATGACTTAGAGTTATGTCTTACCCGATTTACGCTGTTTTGGGGGAACGAAATGGGACTATGCCTTATGGCAGAGAGGTTGAGCTTTGCATCCCTCTCGTTTTCCATTCTCCTTGAACCAAGTGCAGCGTGAATCTGCTTCGGACCTGGCGTTTCTGCATAAAGTAGTTTGCTCGGGTCTGACGCTAGTTGCTGTTAGCTAATGACCCATTAGGAAAACCCTAATTCCGATCGATCCTAAGTGGGAACGGCGAGGATGCTTCCGCTACGTGGCAGACGCGGGAAGAACTAGATCGCAAAACCTGTAACATTCCATGGGAGTGCCGGGCGGAGCTTTCTAGACATCCTTTCCGATGGACTGCTAAGACGTGTCCTCGACGATACTAGGGGACACGTTACATTACATAGGAAAGGAATTGCATCTCCCGAGACTAGACTGTTCAATAAGGGAACTGATATGTCCAACGAACCTTCTCGATGTGCTTTGAACAGGTTATTACATGTGAGATACCCAGGGAGATCACTGCCAGAGGTAGTAGGAATGGGCACTGAAGGAAGAACTGAAGGAGCTTTATCCGCTACCTGCTTCAAGCGTTTGCGCTGGATGACCAGGGGAGGCGGAGAATCATCATCCTCTATATCAATGGGTTCTGACTCATTTGAAGGTGGAGGAGGAGGTACTGGATCAGAGGGAGGCGGGGGAGGCACACTCTTCTGTAAACTTGAGTAGGTCAAGAAGGCAGACAAGTACGATCCATAGGTGACATTGGTGACATTGCCCCTGGTAACTTTGACGAAATGTTGATCCATTTTAGTGAGGAGGTAAGTGCTCCAATCAATAGTGACTCCTTTCAACACCATCCTTGAAGCTGTGAAAAGCTCTTTGGACAAGTACTGGGATGGCGTTTTTGCAGGCATAAACCTATCTTGGAGAAACTGACAGACCATCTTCCACACAGGATCATTGATCATGGAAAAGGAAACTCCTAAAGAGTTTATCACCTTCTTAACATCCAACAATTCCCTTGTCTGCTTTTGTAACAGCTTCAAAATCTCTTCATTAGAGAAAAGCTGGCGAGTGGTAACAAAAGGTTCACCTTTGAAGGGAAGAGAAAGAGCCTTCCCTAGGCCTCGAGGTGTCAAAGTCATGGAAATACCCTGGACCAGTCCCGACTTCTTGCTGTAGGAGGCCAGAAACTCGTCACACATTGATGGATCCTCTGGAAGCAATGGAAAGGAGGCAGCCACAAAAGCAGCGAGTCCCGCCTTCGTGAGAGGCTCAAAAGTGAGTAGGGAAGAGTAATCCCTACTGACTAGTGGGATATACTGGATAGGGGGAGGAGCGTGAGAAGACACCATTCAGATGGTTACACACACACACCACAAACACAGACAATCAAGGAGAATGCCTGCAAAGCAACTGACAAAAAACCAAGGATAAGAGAACAATCAAAACAATTAAACGTGACTTGACCAACTGTCCCCAAGAAAACCATAGCCTTGAAAAAATTCGACATGACCTCTAGACATATGCGACCGAAAGCTTCATGCTATGCAACATGCAAACACCCAAAATCCCCGTATTAGGCAATAAAGAAAAAAAAACTACACATCGTACCCTTAACCGTAACAAAGAAACTGAACCAAAACATCACCACAACCTACACATATCAAGACCACATCGTTGATAAAACGGTGTTTTACCATGGAAATAACTCCAAAGACTGCGCATACCCATCCCACGAAACAGGTTCGTTAAAAAGGGGAATTAAAGTGCAATGAGGGGGAATTAATTTAATGAAAGGTTAATTTTAATAACTTATTAAGAAATGGGTGAAGTTTTATTAAGTGATAAACCTTAGCAAGAAAACAACGGTTCCTTCTTATAAATTTATTTACCAATTATTAGGTGAAAGCGGTGCTTTAATTCGAATCCGAGACTTCGATACCCAGACTGGGTCTCTAAATGCAAATTCATTGATTACCAATTAAGATGATGTGGAGCGTTTTTTTGCCAGTCGCATGCTCTTGTGACGGCTGGTTTATTTTAATTAAAATTATTAAAGTGCCTCTTTAGCGCACTGAGTGTGTGCTAAGTGAACAGTGGGTTTATTTTTATTTTTAAAAAATTTTATGTGTTTAAATGCGAATGCGCGTGCCATGGTGGTGGTTAGGGTTTATTTGTTTTAGTATTTATTTGTTTGTTTTTTTGTGGTTTTTTTGTTTTTAATTTTTGAATTAACCGTGGGTTTTGGGATAGCTGAAAAAAATAATAAATAAAAGGGAAAATACCTGGTAGTGGGTGTATGTAAATGCAAAGAACGCGCTCTCCTCAATCCAAAAATATCTGGATTTTTTTCTAGATGTTTAGTTGGTGTTGGGATGAAAAAGGTTTTTGTTTGATGATTTTTTTTGTTGTATTTTTAAGGAATTTAGGTGTGAAATGAAATATTGTGATAGCTTAGAAAAATATGCCAAAAATAAGTAAAAATGTTAATGGAATTGTTAGGAATTTTTTGAAAATTAATTTGGAATTCTTTAGCATTTTTAATGAAAATTTTCAAAATTTGGGTATTTTTTTCAAAAATTGAATTTTAAAATGGTCTGAATGTGTTTTGTTCTTGAAATTTCAGTGGAGAAAAACATGGTAAGTTGTTGCAGAAATGGTGAGGATTTTTCTATATTTTTTTGGGTATTTTTGTTTGAATTTGAAGTATGTTTTAATGATTTTTTGTTAATTTTTCAATGTTTTTTATTTTTTTTTGGTAAAAAAGGGTTGCGGGTTTTTGAATTAAAAATCTGGGAAAATAACCAGAAATAGGCTGCGTGGCAGAAACTGGCTAACTAGCTCTCGCACCCCCGTAGGATCAATCGCGAACAATCACCCACAATCACCCACACCCACTCGCTCGTGTCAAAGGACGAGAAAAGGATCTGCGGGTGTTGCGGGTGGGAACATGACTGATGGAAGGGTTTCGGTGGTGGGGCCGTTGCTGTTCTGCAGAGGAACAAGAGCTTGGGTAAGGTGTGGTGGGTTAGCTGCGGGTGTGGGGTTCGGCGGGTGAACAGGGGTTATGGAGGGGTTTGGTGGGTGTGCCTTGGGGGGTGGAACAGGGGTTGAGGAATGAGGTGTCCTGCGGGGTGTAATGGTGGGGGGGAAGGGGGGCCTGCAGAGAGGTTGAGTGGGTGTGTGTGATGGGGGGCTTGGGTGGGGTAACGGGGGTGGGAGGGTTGGTGTGTGTGTTTGGGGGGAAGGGGGGCTTAATGGGTTAGTGGGGTAACGGGGGAGCACGTGGCAAGGAGGTGGGGAGGCGGGAGGGCCTGCACGGTGAGGTGGGGAAGCGGGAGGCCTGCACGGCGAGGTGGAGCGGGCGCAGGAAATGCGGGCAGCAGGGGCGCTGGCAACGGCGTCGAGGGCGAGGCAAGCGGGCAGAGCACTGGCGAAGGCGTCGAGGGCGAGGTGGCCAGGCAGGCCACGAGGGGGCAGCCACAACGACTCGGGCGGGGGCGGGAGGGCCTGCACGGCGAGGTGGGGAGGCGGGAGGGCCTGCACGGCGAGGTGGAGCGGGCGCAGGAAATGCAGGCAGTAGGGGCGCTGGCAACGGCGTCGAGGGCGAGGCAAGCGGGCAGAGCACTGGCGAAGGCGTCGAGGGCGAGGCGGCCAGGCAGGCCACGAGGGGGCAGCCACAACGACTCGGGCGGGGGCGGGAGGGCCTGCACGGAGGAGAGGAGGGAGGAGAGGAGTAGGCAGGGAGGGCGAAGAAGATGGAGGAGAGGGAGGGGAGGAGCACGACAGGGAGAAGGGAGAGGGAGAACGGGAGGCGGTTGGGGTGGGGAGGGGTCGGGGTAGGGGGGGGTAAGAAAGGGCATGGGGGGGGGGGGGGTGGAATAGGGTTGGAGGGGATGGGCAGGGGTAGTGGGCGGGGTAGGGATAGGGGTTAGGGTTAGGGTAGGGTAGGGGTAGGGTAGGTGCCCAAGGGGTGGGGTAGGGTAGGTGCCCAAGGGGTGGGGTAGGGTTAGGACCCAAAAAGGAGGTATACCCCCCGTCTCGTGCGCGTGCGCAGGGCGGGGGTAAAAAAATTTCCCGTGACGGGATTAAAAGGGTGCCCAGATGCTGGGACGAGGCACGTGGATGCGACCGGGGCGCGTTAAGACGCGTAAAATCGAAAACAGGTGCGTTCACGCGCCGGACAAGTCGTGTGAAAACACATAAAAAGAAAGAAAAATTAATAACTCCCAATCAGATCGTCAAAACAAAATGGCGTAAAAACAAAAAGTGGGCAGGACGACACGGGGAAGACAGGGAAAATATGCAATGGGGGTTCTGGGGGGGGTAATGGGAGATCACGTGCAAAAAACACAAAAAACGGATCAAAAAACGCAATTAAAAATTAATATCAGAAGATCCTTGCATCGGAACGAGGTGCAGGAAAAAGAAAAAATGTGCAGAAAGACGTGCCCGACAATCCTATCACATCAAAACATAGTTTTGACTGAGATAAGATGTGTTCACATGGGAAAAACCCAAAAATCAAATCCAAAAATGGGATCAGAAATTAATATTGGACGAACCGTTGACCGGAATGACATGCAGTAAGAAGGAAAAATGTCTGCAGGAAGGGGTGGCACAGGGTTGTCATGTTAAAATGCAATTTTGGTGGAAATAGGAGGGGTTCACATGCAAAAAACACCAACAATACACCCAAAAACACATTTAAAAATTAATAAGTAAAAATCCAGAAGGGGAAAGAGGACGAAGGAAAAAGGAAAAAGGTAGGGGAAGGCACAAGGGACATTGCTATCAAATCAAATTGGAATTCCGATGCAAACAGGGCAGGTTCACATGGAAAAATGTCAAAAAGACGCACGAAAAAGTCTTAAAAAACCGGAAAATTAATGTTGGAAAAATCGTGCATCGGAATGACTCGGAGTAAAAAGAAAAAATGTCAAGGAAAAAGTGGTTGTCAGGGCTATGATGTCAAATCATGGTTCCGAAGCGAGAAAAGTGCGTTCACATGGAAAACCGGCTAATGGGCGCAAAATGCTTCAAAAATTAATTACTCAAAAATCGTGCACCGGAATAGGGGTAGCTAAATAGGAAAAATGGTCAATTCAGAGGGAGGAACAGGGCTATAAGGTTAGATTTGGACTTCGGTGAACGTAGGATGTGTTCACATGGCAGGATCTCAAAATCAGGGAATGAAGGAGAACGGCAAGGGAACAGCCCCAAGGGTGGGTGGAAAATGAACGAGTAGGTGGAAAGGTACCCCATCAAGGTAAAAACAAGGCATGGAATAGAGGCACTAGCAGGTTGAGGCATACGCAGAGGGGTATGCAATATAAATGCACAGGGACGCGTCCCCACACTTAAAACATTAACGGATAGGGTTAACCGAGCAACAGGGACCTAGGACCACACAACAGACTATCCACTAACGTCCCCACACTTAAAACATGAATTTTACTGAGAAACAGAATGTGTAGGATTAGGAAAACTTGGCCCATTTGGTTGAGAATCAAGGTTGATTGTCGACGGCACGTCCTATGTCGTTGTCGGCTATAGGAGGTACCAAGGTATCTTCACAGTACACATCCGTCATGGCAGGGACCACACGGCAGCACCCAGGGAGGTATCTGGTGGAAGGAGTCGCAGGAAATTCGTCGATGATGAGGGATGTTGCACTCAACTCACAATCACTCAAATGGAATGAAAGAATAGTCACTCGCCCTAGGACTAATATCACTCGAGGAAAAATGATTAAAACCCATATCTCATACCTGGTTTAGAAATTGACAGGGGAATGGTGCAGAGGGAGTATGCCAGGGTGCACAGTTGATGGTGCATTAGTGCGTCCAACCCATCTGGCATAAGTGTAAGGAGGAAGGCAAGGGAGCCTTACAGTGCAGTGTACAGAACAGGGTGATGTGTCCTGTGATGACGATAGAGACCCATCCCGTGGGTGCATAGGGAAACGGAAACATACCTGACTCCAAGTGTGGTAACGTCCCTCAATCTCACCTCTCGGTAATTGATTGAAGAAACTCCAGTCACACTCAGCCCACCCTCTGTCTCACGCTCTGCTGATACATATAGGAGGGCAGCCCTTTCCTGAAACCCATTGATGTAATCCTCACGATCACTTGTGCAGAGGTTGTATGCCTTGTGCGCATTTGATGGTGCAACTGTGCATCCCGCCATGTGCCGGCATACGGTGCGAGAAGGAAGGCCAGGGATACTTATGGTGCAGTGCACAAAAACAAATTGTGCTTTGTGCATTGAGAGGCCCATCCTATGTGTGCAACACTTCATTCACACTTCTCACCTCTCAATTTATTTGAAGGGAAAAGACTGGTCTCTTGGCTAATTCTCTGTCTCACTCTCTGTTGATAGATACAGAGGGCAACCCATACTCATTTTCCCATCCGGTTAGGATGAAAGCTCACATCACTCGATTGTTTGTCAATGAAGATCCCGTCATCAATTGTTGAAGAGGTATACCCAGGGAGGTAGCCATCAAATCGAACGTTGAGTTGGATAGGAACATATCGTCTGCTACTAGAGGACAGTTAGACACTCTGTAGAGAGACCCAGGACACAGCGTACCAAGGAAGGTAGCTTTGGTATTGGATCCTGGAAATATCAATTAATGAATTCACTTTCTAGACTGCTGGGTGTTGCCAACTTTTCCACAGCCAGCTTCCCGCCCAAGGGTGTATGCCACCTTTTCTTGGAACGAGGCCTGCTATGACAGGGAATTGCTTCCTTTTCTCCCATAACAGATTTGTTTTTTTCTTTTCTTGTTTTTTGTTCTTTTTTTTTTCTTTGTTTTCCCCTATTCCCGAGGGTGTTTCCACATTTTCTCGAAGAATAAGTCGGCATGACAGGGACCTAAGTCCTTTTCTCCCATGACCGATATGTATATATATTTTTTCCTTTTTTTTTCGATTTAAGCAAGGGAATGGTAGAAATACCATGTATCAGAACCAACCTCGCCACTGCTACTGGTGGAAAATAGAGGATAAGAGATCAAGGTTGGATGGTGGGATTGAGGGGACAGAGGGTTGCATCCACCTCATCAGAAGTAGCTGAAGAACGGCTATCAAAAGTAGCATCATAAGAAATACAGTGCCACGCCAACGAGGTAAAGGATCAAGTGACCGTGATTGTCAGGATCCCCAAGGAGGGAAGTACTTCTTTAAGCGATATCCATTGATCAAGAAGAGATCATCAGAGGCATCAACTGTCTGCACTTGTACAGAGCCATTAGGGGTGACGGCAAGTACCTTATATGGGCCCATCCACCGCTGTTGGAGCTTGCCAAGAAACTTGCCAAATCGAGAATCATAGGCTAGGACCAAATCACCTTCTTTGAACTCCTTGTGCTTGATGAAGCTGTCATGGTAAGCCTTGCGTCGAGCTTGCGTGGCTTCCATACACTGTAGAGCCATCCTATGAGTTTCGTCCAAACATTCCAGGTGCAGGAGATGGTGTTGCAGTGAATCATCATCCCCCAAATGCTCTTTGATAGCCACTCTCAAAGAGGGTAATTCCAGTTCAATAGGGAAAACAGATTCTGTACCATACACCAGCTGGAAGGGTGTCTGTCCTGTTGCTGCTTTATGGGAGGTTCTGTACGCCCAGAGGGCCTCTGTAAGTCGATCGTCCCAATCACGATGATGTGCGGCAATTGTTCTTGTCAGAATCGAGCAGAGGATGCGATTGGTGACTTTGACTTGGCCGTTGGCTCTGGGGTAATAAGGAGTGGACTTGCGATGGCGGATCTTATACAGCTCTGTCAACTCTTCCATGACTTTACTGATGAAATGAGTGCCTCTGTCACTTACCAGCTCTAAGGGACTGCCAAAACGGGTGATGATGTTCTCGTACATGAACAGGGCCACGCTATTACCATCGTCCCACTTTAGGGCTTTAGCTTCACACCACTTTGTGACATAATCCGTACATACGAGGATGTATCGGTTCTGTTTTCTTCTGGTAGGAGGATCGATCGGGCCTACCAAGTCGATGCCCCACTTCTCAAAAGGCTTCAGGGGAAGGATAGGTTGCAGTGGCATGGCACTTGTCTTGGTAGGTTTCCCCATTCTTTGACAAGCATCACATCTTTTACAGTAATCATAGGCATCCTTATGAAGGATAGGCCACCAGTATCCTGCTAGCAGAGCCTTTCTGGCTGTAGCTTCTCCTGCAAAGTGGCCTCCACATGGCTCGTCATGGCAAGCCTTCAGAACAATCCCAATCTCGTCTCCTGCAACACATCTTCGGAGCACTTCATCTTTGCCTTTCTTGTACAGTGCACCGCCTAATAGGGTGTAGGGGGCTGATTCTAGCATAAGCTTCTTCCTCTCTCAACTAGAAATGGCAGGAGGATATTGTTGGGTTGCCAGCAGATTGGCAATGTCTGCATACCAGGGGGTTACAGTTTCTACCCGGAATAGGGAAGCATCAGGGAGGTCTGGATCACCCTGCTCCTCGTCTGCAATTTGTGGGATACGCGAGAGATGATCAGCCAGAACATGGGAACAACCCAGCTTAGTAATCACCTCAAAGTCGAACTCCTGGAATAGAAGGAGCCATCTCATCATTCGTCCTTTCACGTTCGCTTTGTTCATCAGGAAGGACAGGGCCTCATGATCCACATAAAATTTAAAGTGGGTGGATAGGAGGTAATGGCAGAACTTCTCTAGGGCAAACACCATTGCCAAGCACTCAAGCTCGGTCACTGTGTAGTTCCGTTTCCTATCAGTGACTTTTCGGCTTGCATAATAGATCGGTTGATCTAGCTTCGAGGAGCCCTTTTGGCATAGAACTGCGCCTAAGCCTTCAATTGATGCATTGGTGTGTACATGGAACTCCTTCATCCAATCAGGAGGTTGCAGAATGGGTGCCTCAATCAAACACTGCTTCAGAGTGGTGAAGGCTTTGTCACATTCTTTAATCCAAGTAAACTCTGCATCTTTCCTCAGAAGCTTGTGCAAGGAGGTTGCCTTTGTTGCAAAATGGGCTATGAACCTTCTGTAGTAACCCACATGGCCTAGGAATCCCCTCAACTGTTTGAGGTTGGTGGGTGCTGTCAGAGCTGCGATCTTTTTTATCTTTGCAGGGTCTGTTGATATCCCTTGTGCAGAGACAATGTGGCCCAACAGAACTCCAGAAGAGACCCCAAACACACATTTGTCGGGGTTGAGGGAAATCCCATACTCCCGGCATCGATCAAAGCATTGTTCCAGGTGTCCCCAGTGTTCACGGATCAAACTATAGACATAGAAGTCATCCAAATATACCTCAATAAAATCGTGCAGATGATTTTGGAATGCGGCCATCATGACTTGCTGGAAAGTAGCAGGGGCATTGCAGAGCCCAAACGGCATCACTTGGTAAGCGTAGGTCCCCCATTCTGTGGTGAAGGTTATTTTGGATTGGTCTTCTTCTACGATTTGGACTTGGTTGTATCCACTGAATCCATCCAGAAGGGAATAAAGCTCATGTCCTACCACTATATCCAACAGTTGGTCTGTGAAAGGGATAGGAAAGTGATCCTTTTTCGTTTTGGAATTGAGCTTGTGGAAATCCACACATATATGAAGCTTGCCATTCTTCTTGGGTACAACCACGATGGGTGAAACCCATTCACTATTTGCCACTGGATAGATGAACTCGGCTTCCAGAAGCTTCATCAGCTCTGCTTTTACCAATGTGGAATAATTTGGGTTCATTCGCCTCTGTCGTTGCCGTACTGGCTTGGCATCAGGCTCCAAGTCAATATGATGCTAACATATTATGGGATCAATCCCCTTTAGGTCTTTGTAGGACCACGCAAACACGTCCAAATTTTCTTTCAACAAGTTATACAAGGTTGACAACTCCTCTTCTGGGAGACTGCTACCCACCTTCAAATGGCGTTCAGTGCCATCTGCATCCACAAAGGTTAACTGCCTTTTACCTTCTACTTCATGGATGAAGGTCCCATGGACTGCTTTTTAGGTACAGATCTGACTCCTTCAAGGGAGTGATGTCCTCTTCTGATGTCCCACTAGACCCAACTTCTTCTTTTAGTGGAGACTTAGGTTGCTCCTTGAGATGTTGGAATGGGATTAGAGCCGTTTTGGGTTTGATTTCAAGATTAATTATCTCTTGGCTTGAAGACTCATCTTTTGATGACACATCCAGGAACGTCACATAACAGGGACCCTCTGATGCCTATTGGAATTGTGAGACTGGTGCTTGTTGGCACAGTGCATCATCATCATCTTTTCTTGGCAAAGGTGGTTGAGGATGGCAAGAGCCACTGCTGAAAGACGGCTTATTCTTATTAATCCATTTCTTATAAAGATTTTGCATATAAGAAGACCCATTTACCAGACCAAATGGTACCATCGCCATTCTGTCCCACAGCATGAGCTCGTCTACTTCTGAGGCTTTTGGAACTTCTTCTTCAAATGTATCCTCTGCAGGTGGGATAGATTCTTCTGTCTCACTTTCATAACCTTCTTCTTCAATATCATCTCCCTCCTCTTCTGTCTCTGTCTCTGTCTCTACTTCTGTCTCTGTCTCTGTCTCTATCTCTGTCTCTGTGGGAGCTCTGTAAGATAAGAACAGGTTCTCTGTTTCATCTTCTGCCTCTGTCTCTGGCTCTGCTATGGCCATGTAACAGGGAGAGCAGTACATCCATGCTTCTATCTCACTGTCAGAAGTGATTTCAGAAATCGTTCCTGGTTCAGGTAGAAAGTATTCACCCATTGATAATAGCTTTGCATCTTTTGGGAGTTGGCTTACAGTATCCATTGTTAAGGAATGTGCCGCTGTTTTCTTGGGAAGGATCTGTTTGACAGCATCTTCGTCTGCTGATGTTCCATCTATAGCCTCATTAGGTGAGTCAAAAGATAATTCCAAGGAGGTGGACCCATGTCCTTTTTGAGAACCATATAACTTCAGCACCACTTTCTTGGGTCCTCTACCCAAGATCAAGGTTCCTTTGAACCAATCCGTCCTTGCTCGGGCTTCAAAAAGCCATGGTCTGCCCAGTAACAGAGGGTAGGATGTACCATAAGAGTTTGGCTTTCACCACCAGATAGGTTAGCCAATAATCTTTTCCAGCCACTGTAGTCTTCACATATGGGAGAATGCCCAAAGGCTTGATTCTACTCTGATCCACTAGTCTGATGAGCCATTGGGTTGGTTGCACACCTTGTAGGCCTAGATCCTTCATTGTCACATCCATCATAATGTTCACTGATGAACCACCATCAATCATTGCATTTGCAATGAAGCAGCCTTCAATCCACACACCACTCTCTAGGGTACCCAGATCTAGGAAGGCATTAGCCACGTCCACGTCTTTTACAGACGCTGAAGCTTTGTCGGAATTTGTTGCTGTTGAGGGAGCAATCCTTAAGCCACGTCTTCTTGTCAGTATACTTTTGAACCTTTTTCGGCAACTGGGAGACAACATCAATAATTGTCAAAATGTGAGGTTTGGTTTAAAGGTATCTAGATCTCTGACCAGATCGTATTCCTTAATAGGATCCACTGGCTTCTCTAACCGGTTAGGGAATGGGGCAACACCCATTTTTATTTTCCCTCTTTCTTCCAACAGAGGCATCATAGGAACTTCTTCTGCCCCTTGTGGCACTTCCTCCTCTTCTATCTCCTGGACCTCTGGTCATGTCTCTAGAACTGTCTCTGTAATGCTCTATGGCACTGTGGTGCTCTGTATGGCACTGTGAGGCTCTGTTCTGTTCTGTTCTTTTGGTGGAAGATTGAACTTCACTATTCTGGCAGGAGGATTATTTTCTTTCTGGATAGGTGGTTCCTTCTTCTTTGTACGCATGATGGCAGCAACTTCCAATTCCACTAAATTGGAGATAGGCTCTTGGGCCTTGGCCAGACTATCAGTAGCACTATTTTTCACTGGGACTGGGCTTGGACAATCTTTTGTAGTGTGGCCTTATCCTTTGCATCGACTGCATAAGGGCTTGTAATCCACTGACCTTCTGGGATTTGGACAATTTGGTGAGATGTGTCCCTTTTTGCCGCATCTGTAACACTCCACTTCTGATCTTTGACCACCGCCAGACTGTCTTCCTCTGTAACTTTGAGAAGGAAATCTTCTGGGTTCAAAATTAGGACCAAACTCCCTAGGCTTGGGTCCAATATCCTGTATTGTCATTTTGGATTCCAGCAAGTTGAATCTTGTGTCTTCTTCCTTCCTTCTCCTATCATGCATTTCCTTCAGAGAGCAAATGTCCTCTGTATGGTTTTTCCGCAAACACTAGGAACAGAAAGCTCCAAGAATAGTTGGTTTTCGTGTACATTTAGTGGCTAAATGGCCTGCTTGATGACACTTACCACACCAAGTATTTGACCGCATCACATCTCTTCCTGCTCCTGCAACATTGGATATGCTGGTAGTATTCACTTTCAGCGTTTGTAGTTGCTCTGTAATCACATCCATCAACTCCTTTTTGATATTTGCAACTGAGTTGGATAAGTAATCCTTCAAGCTTTCTCCTCCTGAGGTACTGGTAGTAGAGTTTTGAGGAGTCTCTGTAATCACTGCATAAATAGGTTGGGCTAGTGCAGAGGGGTATCTGTTCTCATTCTAATTCAGAGCTCTTGTTTGAACTGTTGGCTGTTGTCTCCAATTGGTAGGGTTCCACTGTTGCTGCTGATTTGGCATTGAGGAAATTGGTTGGGACCATTGTTGTTGTGGTTGAACCATCATTTGAGGCATTGATTGTGGCCACTGTGGATTTGGTGCACTGCACTATGATACTGAGGGCATCTATTGGTAGGGGTAGGGAACAGTCCCTAGGACTGCATTTGGTGGGTACATCATTCCTGGCATCAGAGGAGGTAGGACTCCTCTTCCTAGGTTCATCGTCAATCTAGCTTCCACTTCATCGTACAGTCTTGCACCTTCTGTTGCAGCTTGCAGTGTGGCTGGTCTTTGCAGCTCCACAAACTTATGGACTTCTGGTTGTAATCCTCTGAGAAACACTCCCTTCTGAATGCCATCATCTAGATTATGGTTAGTCCATCTCTTTAGGATGGATTCCATTCGTGAGACATAAGCTTCTACTCGTTCTCTAGAGGACTGACTTAGGTTCATAAATTCCTCTCGCATCTGCTCTTCAAAACCTTCACGCCTAAATTTAGTGAGGAAGGCCAACTTCAGGTTGTCCCATGTGCCAAAAGTTCATGCTGCTTGTCTCTCATACCATTGAAATGCCGTGCCCTTGAAAGTGGCGGGGAATATTTCCAACCAATGCTCAGGGGTTCTGGCATTGTTAGCCACACATGCTACCATAAACTCTGCTACATGAAGATTGGGGTCTTCATTGTACTCTCCCTTAAAAACTGGCAATGGAACTACATTTGCTGGCCTATCCATCAATATTTCCAGGACGGATCTGGCTTGGAAGTGGACCTCCAGCAGGAGGAGGAAGGGCTTGATGTGCCATTGGAACTTCTGTAAAGAGTTCCGCAAGGGCGTCAAAGGCGGCTTCTGCTACGAGCTCGTTCTCAGCTTTGATTTTTGCTTTCTCTCTTCTCACGTACCTTTGGACTCGTTCTAATGCTTGCCTCTTTATTGCGTCATTCATCAGGGGGCTGGCTCCACTATGTTGTTAGTGCTCCACAGAGGGATAACAGAAGGCTTCAGTCTCTGGAGGACTCTCTTGCTAACATTTCTTCTACTTCTTCCTTTTCAACGTCTCTGAATTTTGCTTTCATGCCACTGCACATGGGAAGGTATTCGGTTCTGAAGGTGTCAAAATGCATACGTCTGAGCATTGTGGTGGTGCCATCATCATAGTAATGCCAGCTTCTGATGGTTTCAACAGTGTATGTTGTGAAAAACACTCGGTCTACCAACTTCCAGTGGGTTGCTAATTGAACAAACAGAAGATTATCAGTGCACCAAGAATCCCATGTATCTTGCTATTGAGCATCCATGAACAAATACCAACACTTTTCCTTGTCTTTGTGAACGTCCACAAACCAAGACTCTTGAAGCTTCTTCACAATCTCCCACTTGATGATGTATGGAAACTTCTCAATGAATGCCAAATTTTCCATGTATGGTCATTCTCTCTGTTTCTGTTCTTCAGTTTGTTCCCAAACAGTTTGCCACCAAGATGCAAGTTTCTGCTGCTTCAACAGGAAGAGGAAACTATCCACTACATAGAGCATGCATCATGATGGTGATGTGTTTCCGCCATTGTGGGATGAACTTCTTGTGGAAAGTGGCTTTGATTATGAGAAATTCCAACTTTTCAGTGGAAGAAGGAACTTTATAAACATCCATTGAATTCTTCTCTTCTTGGCAATGCCATTTCCTTCATTTTCAGCCTCTTCTGGTGCTTGTTGATGGCAAGTTTCCCCGGCTGCGCACCAAAAACATGGACCCCAAGAGGAACACTAAGGAAAAGGGAATTCTCTTGCAAGAAAATCTATCTTGTAATACCAACAAGCTTGTTTATTAGGTTTTATATGATCACAATGAAGAAAAGAACACCAGGCACAACAAATCTTCATGCAGCATCATGTTGATCTCCCACGGATTTGATAGAATCAACCATATTCTTCAATACCTTCATAAAATCCATCAATATAACAAAGAAAGCAAAGGAATACACCATCTTTGAATGGAAATACATCACATAGTATTCATCTTCAATATCTTCATAGTCTTCTCTCTCAATCTCTCACATACAATCACTCTGTTTTGGTAGAATTGGCTATCTCTGACTCTCCCTCTCTCTCTCCATCAATAATACATCATATCCTCACTAAAATCTCTCATAATTACTCACAATAATCCTTATTAGGTCGTGGATACCCCTCCCAAGAGGTATGTCTGATATGAAGAGTCACCAGAGCCACTACAGTGTCCTTTCATAGCTCACTACTGTCACTTCACTCCAGTCTTCACTTGAGTCTTCAGCAGCTACTTCTTTCACTTCTTTCAGCTCTTTTGCACTTGTATTCACCTCTTCCCAAGGCTAGAAAACTTTCCCAAGCTACACTCTCATCCATCAGGACACATACAGAAGCATATAGAACAGTCACCGTACAGTACCAGAACAGCTATAGTACAGAACAGAACAGAGACAGAAGCTCTACAGAAGACCTACAAAAGGTTACAGAAGGTCATCAAAACCTCATAACTCATACTCAAACCATTCCAAACTCTCAAAAACTATTCAATAATCTTTCACAAGATCTCAATCTTCATCAATCAATACTCCATCCCTCCTTACAGAAGACAATCAGAACAAAACAGAAGCTATACAGAAGGTATACAGAACCAATCAGAACCTATCAGAACATCATAGAACCTCATATCTCCACTAATAAACATCATGAACTTCCAAAACACAATCAATATCATCCAAAACACTCTCAAACCACTTTCAAACCAATCAATCATCTCATAAAATCAACCATTCAGCTCTCAAAAACAACAAAAATTAGCCAAAAAAACAAGTCATTTCAACACTCAACATAGGGGTGTGTAAGTTCCAATGATGGGTGTGAGTGAGAATGAACTAGTTAATGACATGTGAAAAGGGGGTAAGTAAAGAGTGTGATGCTTGTGTGTGTGTTTTCGGTAGTGGAAAATGGGAAGTGAGGTGTGTAGGGGTTGGGGGTATATAAAGTGGTATACAATAATGTGTGTAGGTGAGATAGGGGGTGTTTCTTGTGGGTTTAGTGTGTGTAAGGGGTGTGTATCTAGTACTTGAGACATACTGCGTGTGTGAGGTGGAGTGTGTTTGTGTGGGTGGGTAACAAGGTGTTGTTGGGAGTATGTGGAGGAGATGCGTTGGATGGGTGAATTGTGGTAAATTGTGTGTGTGTGTGATGTGTGTGAGTGTTATGTGTGTGTATAGGTATTTATGTGTGTGATAGTGTGTTTGTTGTGTGTGTGTGTTTGTTAGTGCGTATATGGGTGTTTATGTCTATATTTGTGTATGTGTGTAGACAAGAAGGTAAATAATAATAATTTTAATTGAGAAAAAAAAAATAAATGAAAAATTACTTGACAGGGTCATTGTCTTGTCAATCGTGGTCACCACGTCGCAATGCCTACCACCACCGCCACTAGCCTGTGCTACATTGCCGTTGTCAATCTGCCACTGCCAGCCTGTGTCATGCTGCCAACATCAAGCTATCATCGCTAGCCTGCGACCAATGCATAGAGAGAGAGAGAGAGTATGTGTGTGTGCCAACGCAGGTAGAAATGTATATATATATAATCTTTATGTTGATCCCTTTTTTTAAATTAAAAAAATAAATATACTATTCTTCTTCTTCTCCTCCTCTTCTTCTCCTTCTTCCTATCTTATTCTTACTCCTTCTCTCTACTCTTCTCTTACTTCTTCTTCTTCTTCTTTACTTCTTCTACCTTCTTGGTGCTCTTCTTCTTCTGCTCTCTTCTACATTTTCTCTTCTTCTTTGATCGCTCCTTTTCCCCAATGATCTCCTCTCTCTCTTCTTCTCTATCTTCTATCCATATCCTTCCTCTTCCTCTGCTTCTAGTTCTCCTCCTCACTACCTCTTGCCCTTCCTTCTTCTCTATTTCACCTTCTTTTCTTCTATCTCTTCTTCTTTCCAACCATCTTCTATCTACTTCTTCTTGAACTTCTTCTCTTTCTCCTTTCTCTACCTTACAGGCCAATAACTTTAGAAGACGAATACAAGGGTAAGCAATATATTTGGTTAGATTTCAACCATAAACATGTATGTAACCAATAATAAAAATAAGAAAGATGAACCCTCATCTTCAAATGTTGCCACACAAAATGCCCAACAACAAGAAGAGCACCTTGAGTTTTGAGTTTTGAGTTTTTCATTTTGAGTGTTGTGTTTTGTGTTCTTTTAGTTTGTGTTTTGTATTTTCTTCTACTCTACCCTATTTCGATCTCAATACAAAAAATCAGTTTCATCCGGTTCCGCCTTCCTAACCCAGCCGCATGGGTTTCGGAATGCTAGCCACAAATGCGAACAATCCAAACCCCATCGATCCCATCCATGCCCATACACAAGCCTTCTATTCCGCCACATGGTAGGAGTATGAGAACCTTGGCAATTGTGCCATTCTAGGTCCCAACAATGGAACCAAAATGTTGAGCCAAATGCACCAATAGTCGAGACTTTGGATGAGTTTCTATTGTTTCAGAAGAGTGCAACTCACTTTGGTGATAATCTCTCACCTTGTCTCTTGACACTCAGCTCTAACTATCCAAGCATCCTCCTCTCCAACTGAAGAAAGCAATAATACAAGACTAGCTTCAAGTTGTAGTGTACTCACCTGACATACCTTTCAAAGGCTCAAAGATGGTTCCACGACCACAATCAACAGGATCCAATGTCGTTGCTCCTTTGCATCCGCCACCCAGCAGACCAATGAGTCGAAGAGCTAGTAGAGATGACAAGAAAAGCAAGAAGACAATGGAAGCAAGATGATAGAATGGAAAGATAGATTAGAAAGCTTAAGTAGTCACATTAATAGAGCTTCCTCAGCATGGATATGCCAAAAGGGTGAATACAACTAAGACCTCCCACCCTTATATAGACCAAGAACTAGGGTTAGGGTTATGGTTTATTTTTTGCCTTTAGGGTTTGTGCCCCTTTTGTGTTTAGGATTTGCACCCCTTCTTGGGTGTCCTACCCACTTAGTGGGCTCTAGACCAGTCAATCCTTGAAGCATGCTTCAACCTTAGCCTAAATAGACCAAGCCTATGCTAATCTAATCATAAATCCATGTGCACAACCCATGCAACACTTGCAGGTGCGAAAAATACAACTACGGGAGATAAATACAATGTGCACCAGGAGTGAGCCTCGCTCTCAGAAAATAATACATCCATGATAATATGATGATATCCATAATCCAAAATAGTATCTGACACTTGCACTTTCTACAGTCTTCTCAAAATACTATTAACATCTACTAATGATAAGCTTAAGAAACCTAACTATTTCACCTCAAATGCTACGATGAAAGAGTTTGTGCAAAAAAACCTATAGCACATTGTTTTAAGAGCCATATTGCATCCTTAGATGCCATCGAATTTTCTAGAAGATGAGCAATGAGATAAATATGACAAGTTAATTCTTACTTGGGAGACCAACAATGGATGTGCCAACTCTTCTCTTCTTAGATGCATCTCTACAAAATTCCTTTTAGTACTTACCTCTTATAGGACAACTTCAAAAGTGTGGGAGAAGTTACAACTTGTTGTGAGGATCCATGAAGCATGTAAGCTTTGACCCTCTATGGCCACTTTCTAACTATCAAATTTGAGCTGACAAACATGATTTACTCGTTCCTTTTTCATATGACCCATATGTAGTCCACTCTTCAATAGTACATCTTGTGGAGATTTTTCTCTACAAACTTCCTCTAAAATTTAATGGTATGGCCAACACATTAAAATCCTAGACATTTGGAAATTTTAGCATAAGTTCTCTAAGTTGCTTGAGCATGATGCTTCTTTGTATTTATAGGGGATTTTATCATCTCTCAGATGTGTGAGAGAAAGAAAAAGACAAAGGCACGGTGCAATAATTCTACAAAGAAGGGGCATCTTTAAAAGGAGAGAAACTAACAACATTGTGAAAGGAACAAAAAAGGAAGAAGAACAAGGGTAAGGACTTCTCGAATGAGTCAGTATCGTGTTCGAGGCGCTAACATTGTGACTTTCACCCTCTAGTCTACGGATATAAGAACTTATTCTTCTACAATAAATGAGAAAGATGTGACAACCTCTTCTTCTACATTTTAGCCCTAGTGGGGCTATCTTCCCTTATGACTGTTTAGTGCTACAAAGTGGGAGTGTAAGAGGGTGGGGGTGGTGGGGTACCTTACAATAATCACCATGTAGGTGTAGTGGACCTAGAGTGCAACCTCCCAAAGGCATTAAAGTCTAGTAGGTTTTGAGATCCTAATTTAAATTAACATTCAAGCTCATGAGCAACTACTTTATTTGACAATGGGTGGGCTTGAGTCCTTGTTTGAGATCACATGAGAGGGGGATACTTTGGATATAGATGTTCTGGTAGGCCTAGTAACGTTAGATTACCATGCATATCCACTTTGTGGATTAATCTCAAAGATTGTGGATGATAAAGAAGACAGTTTATCAAGGACACGCCGCATTCGTGCTAGAGAGCCATGATTTGAGAGTAGTTTTCCTTGGACAATCCCCTGCATAAGTGAATGCCCAAAGCTAGTATAAGTATAAGATGATCCAAGAGAGGTCATTTTGAAGGAGATTGCAATAGTTCTTAGTTTTGTATGAGTTGCCATATTACATTTATAGATGAGCCATTTACTAGATCACATACACATTTTCAATCATGTTGGAAGCTTGTTGTGGGATTATATTATAGGAAAGAGAGACACTCTGGTGGCATAGATGAACTTGAAGAAGATAGGTAAGATGGATGCATGTTGACCAGAAATGAGATCTCATGGTGATGTGCAACTACTTCATGCATCTTGGGTCCTATCCACTAAAGAGGAGCATGTGGTGAAGCAAATTATTAGGTCAATTTGCATGTCGATGGACATGATGCATTCGCTTAAGTCCACATTTTCTAAAGATGACTAGCTAACATGACCAAAATCCCATGATTAGCACAAGATATGCAAGGTTGTCCCAGCCTTGATAGTACCTAATATGAGTAAGTACTAGCAATATGTTTTTTACTTTGTATCAATATATAGTTTATAATGCATTAGATTTCTAGTAGTTCATACTACCAATTGCGATTACTGGGTATTTGACTCCAAATTCATATTTAGCCATATATAAGTTTGTTGAACTTAGTGCAATGGATCTCATGAAAGAAGATAAGGACATCTTCCATTGAGTATGTAAGGCAAGAAGCAATGGAGAGTTTTTCTCTTTGAGAAGTATTTATCTAGCAGCATTCTCATGATATAGACTCAGCTCCTAGTACATCTTGTGGATAAAGTCGAGATTACAAGATTGGTCCATATCCAATGTATATTCTTATTAGAGCTCTTTATGAAAATATTGAAAGGCTAATCGGAGTTCTCATGGGAATGCATTCCAAAGATACATGTGTGCTTTCTTTGTTGTTGTATCTAGTGCGAGGGAGGGTAGTCAAAAATATATGTATGTATCATGTGGGTTCAACACAAGGACTTTAAAATTTCCATTTTTACAAATTTTTTATACATAGAAGGGTTCCATATAAAGCGGTTACTTATAGATTGGATAGAAAAGTGTTATGTTTTATTAAGGAAAAAATCATAGATGATTATATTTATCAATAGACCTTGAATGTGCATGATATAGAAGGTATACATATAGTAAATTACATGGGTATCTAGCAACTATATACAATAACTAACCTAGGCATTTCAATGTATGATATAAAATCTACAACATGACGTGGTCACATTGGTGATAATTTTGAGTGAAGCACATTGATAAATTATACTCCACGATAGATTGTGGTGTCATGGTAAAGTTTGAGTAAGAATGTTGATCAAGACTACAAATTTGAGCATGATAGTAGATGGGATGGAGTATTTTGGCAACCTATAAAGTGTTCTTTCAATAGATTATAGTAGCTTCTCCATGATCATGTTTGATATAGAGTCGTTTAAAGTGGTGTTGAAGGGAGCAAGGGCAATTGTTTGATGAGGGATGTCCAAATTCTTAGAGGTAGATTTTGAGAAAAGATAGAATTATTTGCACTACACATTTGTCTTGCTAGGTCACTCTAAGCATATGCATATCCTTGTTTTAAAAATTTTCCACAATATAAAAAGTCACAATTTTTTTAAATTTTTTTTACCATTCTTTTACTTGATTTCAAACAGGTAATCTTCTCCCATAACTAATAAAAACCTTGTTGTGATATGTTGTGCCTACAATACCTCAATTGGCTTGAGTGCATGATGAAAGCAATGTCCCTAGTGTGGATATGAAGAGTATAAAGATAGAGGAGTTATTGTTGAGAGTGGAGGATGAGAAGGACTTGCAAACTATGGAGAAAACAAGCAAGCATAATTCAGGGAAAAAGATAGGAGTACAAGAATTTGTCATAAGTGAAGTAGACTTCTTTTTTTGTTGAGACCTATGTATACACCTCCTAGTGTATGTCAAGCTATTGATCATATTTGCATTGGCTTATTATAAAACTCATTGACTATTTGCTTGTGCTGGTATTTTGTAATATATTTTTTCACTTATATATATTTTTATAGATACATATTATCATGTCTCACTTTCACCTTATATCGATTGTGCTAACATCATTTTCTAACTATGGAGGTTACGATAGATGGTTGAAAGAGCAGGATGAGCCATTGTCTAACTATGGAGGTTACTATAGATGGTCTAGAGAGCAGAATATATTTATGCATATGTTTCCAAATAAAATGCAACGCTTTAAGAATAAAGTAAACAAGGAGTTTTTTTAATCAATGTTTAGTTATTCTACACATTCTACCTTAGCATGCTCCAATGTGTTGATTTCCAGTAGTAGGCGGAGTTGATGCTTTAGGCTAGCCATAAAAGGAGGCTTAGGGACACCTCCATAATGAGTGGGGATGGTGATTGTGGTGGATACCTCAAGGACCCACACACTACAAGGATATAGGGGAATAGCGACAGGTAGTTGCGATGTATATCAGCAACATTGCTATTTCTGTCGCAAATGAAATACAAATAGCAACGGTACTCAGACAAAAAAAGTGGTCGAAACCCGAGCACAAAATTTTGCTGCAAAGAGCGAAAGAGATCGTGTGTTTAGGAGAGAGAGGGAGAGAAAGAGAGAAAGAGGGAGAAGGAGAGCTTCTCACCGCCGCCATTCGCAAAGAAGAGGAGGAAGTGCATGAAGGGTGAAGAGGAGCCGTCATGAAGAGGAGACGAAGAATCCATCCTCGGGCCTTTGTGGTGAGTACATTGATCCCTCTTAGTTTATTCTTGTTCTTTCTTCTTTTGTTTTGTTTCTTTTTGTTGAGAATGAGGTGCATTGAGGGAAAAAGAGAGGAAATGAGAAAGGGAGAAGAAGAAAGGAAAGAGAGAGAGAGAGAGAGAGAGAGAGAGAGAGAGAGAATAAACATGAAACATAATAAAGAAAGAGAGAAAGAGAGAGAGAGAGGGAGGGAGAGAGGAGAATGAATGAGAAAACACGAGGGGGTGGAGAGAAACAAAGAGAGGGTTTGTTCTTATTCTTTCTTCTTCATCTTATTTTGTTTTTCTTGAGAATGATGTGCATTGAAGGAGAAAGAGAGGAAATGAGAGAGGGAGAAGAAGAAAGGAAAAGGAAGAGAAAATGAGAGAGAGAGAGAATAAACATGAAAGATAACAAAGAGAGAGGGAGGGAGGGAAAGAGGAGAATGAGTGAGAAAACACTAGGGGGTGGAGAGAAACAAAGAGAGGGTTTTTCTTGAGAATGAGGTGCATTGAGGGAGAATTATGATAGGAAATGAGGGAGGGAGAAGAAGAAAAGGAGAGAGAGAGAGAGAGTAAACATGAAAGATAACAAAGAAATGGGAAAATAGAAAGAGAGAGAGAGAGAGAGAGAGAGAAGGAAGGAGAGAGGAGAATGAGTGAGAAAACATAAGGGGGTGGAGAGAAAAAAATAGAATGAGAAAGAGAGAATAAACATAAAATATAACAAAGAAATGGGAAAAGAGAGAGAGAGAAGGGGTGAGGAGAGAGGAGAATGAGAGAAAACATAAGGGGGTGGAGAGAAACAAAGAGAGAGGCAACAAAGAAAGAGAGAGAGAGAAAGAAAGATAGAAAATGAGAGAGGGGGAAGAAGAAAGGAAAAGGAAGAGATAGCGAGAGAAAGAGAGAGAATAAAAATGAAAGACAAAAAATAAATGGAGAAAGAGAGAGAGAGAGAGAGGGAGGGAGAGAGCCAAATGAGTGAGAAAACATAGAGGGTGGAGAGAAACAAAGAGAGAGGCAACAAAGAAAGAGAGAGAGAGAGAAAGTAAGTAAAAGGGGAGAGAATGCACAAAGAAATGTGCAAAGAAAGGGGGAGAAACATCGAAAGGGGTGAAAACCAAGACTTTAGTTAACGTGAATTTTGTTGAGTTACAAGAGAAGAAATTCCTTCTCAAACAATTTAAGAAAGAAAAAAAGAATGAGAATAAAAACAAATTGTTTGTCGTAATGTAGGCCATGATCGATGCATTGATGCCATGGATGCCGAGACATCTGATTTGCTTAGAGAGGAAGCATCCATACCATTATATGATGGATGTTGAGTATCTCACCTAAAGACATTGCTTGCACTCCTAAGTGTGCAAGCAAAATATGGGTGGAGCGATGCGAGTGTGATTGAGTTGTATAGATAGCTTCTACGTACACTTCATTGATTTTTTTTCACCACCATTTTTAAAAACAATTATGCTTTTTCAAGGTGTTTTATGATTTCTTTTCAGGTTGCTAAAGTATCATATATTACCACGTGAAAATACCATGCCTGAGTCTTGTAATGATATGTGATATGTTTTACAAAAGCTTGGTATGGACTACAAGAGCATCCATGTATGTGTCAACGATTGTGTGCTATTTCGACAAGAGTACGAGACTATGGAGAAATATCCAAAGTGTGGTGCTCACTCGGGAAAGTTGCTCATGAATATATGTGTGCATCACGTGGGTTCAAAATAAGGTATTTTTAAAATACCATTTTTGTACATTTTTTACATATAGAATGGTGTAATATAAAAGGGTTATTTACAAACTGAATAGAAAAGGGGGATTTTGTTATTCAAGAAAAAATCACAAATAAGCATATTTATAAATAGGCCTTGAATGCACATGATGTAGAGGACATACATATAGTAACTTCCCCGAGGGTACTCATAGGTATTGTCAGGACTTGCAAGGATAAACCATCACTCAAAAAGTTATTAAATACTTTCCACTTATCCCCTATATACATCACATGTTCTGTATGTTGGGCATGGTGAGCTCGACAATGTGGCATGCGCAGAATAGATCCACATGTGGAGTCCAACGAATATCAATGGATTCATGCGCATGGAGCCACATTGACTATACCTTTCTAGGCTTTGCACGCAAGCCAAGGAATATTTGGCTCAGTCTTGTTATGGATCGCATGAACCCATTTAGTCTCTGCTCAACTTCTTAGAGTGTGTGGCATGTAGTCTTTGTTAACTATAACATTTCACCATGACTTTCTACGAAAAAATGAGACTTGATCCTTAGCTTTCTCATTCCTATCCGCCAATATACGAGCCATTCTCATATGGACCATGCATGACTTTTTCAGGATTTGGGGAGTGTCAAGTAAGTAGGCTTCCATTCTCGTTGGTCATATCAATCATAGCTCATTCAAGTTTGTATTCATAGGATAGATGTGTTGGGACAGGTTTGGTTATTACCTTAGGTTATCATGCATGTCCATTGTGTGGACCACAATAGACTCCCAAAGGTCACGAACCTTATAGAAGATGGCATATCAAGGACACACCACTTTCTTTTGCTGGAGGATCATGAACTGACGAAACGTTTTCTTGATGCACTTTTTGGATCCCATGCATATTTTCAAGAATGTGGGCAGCTTACTATGGGACCACATCATAAGAAAAAGAGACATTGCAGGGGCACAAATGGATTTGAAGGAGGTAGGCAAGATGGATGCGCTTTGGCCATAGTCCAATGCTGATGGTCACTTGTAGCTAACTCACACTCCTTAGGTTTTTTTCACTTAAAAAGAGCATATTGTGAAGCAAATTATCAGGTCTATCTGCACTCCAATGGGTATGATGCATTTTCTCAAATCTGTGTTTTCTAAAGACAACCAACTATCAAGGCTAAAATTCCATGATTAGCATAAGATATGTCAGCTTTGTACTACGAATGGATTATAAGTGGCTTGCATATTTTTCTATTCAGATTGTAGTCATTTTTTCTAATGCTTCTTCATTTGTGACAGTTTCTACTACTGATCATGATGGCAGGATGCCTTACTCTAGATATATATGGAGCGATTTACAGGCTGTCAAATTTAGTGCAATGGATCTCATAGAAGGAGATCAAGACATCCTCTATTAAAGGAGATCAAATTTAGAGTGATGGATCTCAAGAAGATCAAGACATCCTCTATTGAATTCGCAAGGTGGGGAGTAGTGGAGATGGTCTCTCTCTTTGAGAAGTACCTGCCCACCAGCATGTTCATGATACAAATCCACCTCCTGGTGCATCTTTTGTAGAGAAGTGGAGATTGTTGGACCTGTCCATATGCGATTGATGTTCTTCTTGGAATGATTCATGAAAACCATGAAAGGCTTTGTGCGATAACAAGCTTGGCCGGAAGGTAGCACAACTGAAGGTTGGTTAGTGTCTGAGGTGTTAGTGCATATTTCATAGTGGCTAGCAATAGTGGATTCAGACAACAATATGCTATGGTCGTTGAAGGACGATGATAGACTGACCGAAGTTGTGGTGGTTGAAAATGGGGTAGAAAAAAAATATGGATGCTGCAATCAAGGAGAAAGTGACTTATTTTTATATATTGCACCATGCTTCCATGGAGACGTGGCTCACTAGATACGAGCAAGCCAAGAAAGAAGCGCGACCCGAATTTTGATGTAGTACGTATCATCAACCAATTAGATATCCCAAGAGCATGAAGGAGATGCCATGGTTTATGTCTATGCAATGGTTACATGGAGCTTTGATTGCAGCCTCTCGCGTAGGGGTGGAGGTCTCTAGTAAGGAGTGGGAATTCTCAAGGGGATATAGTCCAAAGGTGACCAAATCTTTTGTAAGCTGTCATATCTAGATTTTATATGTGACAACTAATTAACCGTTTCTATGTATAGTACAAAATACACAGTGTGGCATGGTCGCGCGGAGAATATTTCTACGTGGAGCATATCGACAAAATGTGCTCCACAAGGGATTGTGGTGTCATGGTAAAGTTAGAGCAAGAGAGGCGATTGTGAGCGGTGGATCCAAACATCATTATGGATAAGATAAAGTATTTTGGCAACTTGCAAAGTATTATCATGGTGGATTATTGTAGCTTTCCATGTTCCTATTCGATGTGTAGTGGTTCAAAGTAGTACTGGAAGGAACCGGGGCAACTGTTCGATGAGGTCCATCAAGCTTTCTCGAAATAGATTCCAAAAAAAGATGGACGGATTTGTGTGACACATTTGTCTTGCCAGCCCATTGTGAACATATGCATGAACTCATATTTTTAAAATTTTTACTACGACATGGTATATGTCACAAATATTAAACCTCTCTTATAAGTAATTTTGAACATGTAATTTTTTATCCAAATCCCTGATAACCTTGATGGTGGTATGTTGTGCCTTCAACTCCCCGAAGTGCGAGAGTATATGATGAAATCAATGTTCTCAACAAAGATGAGGACAATATGTAGATAGAGGGGTGGATATTGCAAGGAGTGGAGGTCGCCCAAAGCTTGGAGCATGTAGATGAGGTAAAATGTAACATGTCCGCCTATCAGCTGTCCAAGCACATTTTAATGGTCCATCGAGAAACGAATCTAAGCATCACTACCCGGCACTCCCATGGAATGTTATGGGGTTTGTTGCCTAGGGTTTCCCAAGTCCGCCTCGCAATGGAATGTTCGCAGCCGAACCCACTAGGATCCATCTAAAATCTATGTTGTTGGTGGTGGAGAATGTATCCTAACAGCATTCTAGCATCTGGACTTGGATATCCTACTTTACACTAAGATACCCAAGTCGAAGCAAACCCATGCTACACTTGGTTCAAGGAGAATGGAAAATGAGAACGATGTGCTGCTCAACCTCTCTGCCTGTAGGACATGAATCGGGTTCTAACCTAACAATACCTAAAGATCATATGACTGTAGAGCATTGTGAGAAGCCTCCCAATCCTTTGGGACCATCCTTCCACAGGACGGCTCTATCGGGGGTTCCACCCACCCAGTTCCCTCAATAGGTGTTCTTTAGTTTTCTAACTAGGTCCTACCACATTTATGTATGACATTTAAAATCAAATTTCTTAATTAAGCCTTTTAGGGAACATGGTTCGTTCATGTAACTTATGGCACCGACATGAAAACATTTCAAACAAGTTCCTTGGAAGTAAACTTTATATTAGCATTTTAATTGAGATACAAGTCTTGTTTGAAAAGGATGATTTCTACAATTAGTGAGGATACACCTTATTTTTTCCAAGTTTTCACCCTTGCACTAGTAGCAGGGCCTCAAGAATCTATCTTGAGTCATGTAGATCGTTTGAGTAGGACCCAGAGACAGGGAATTTATAGCCAGAGCCCCCCCGGCATCTAAGTGTCCTCCTACATTCAAACTAACCCACTTGGATAGGGTTGGTGGCTAGCTAGGGGTGGTTTGGCATGCCCTCCATGATTTCAACCTGATTGATTATTCCAATTTCTTTTGTGAGTTTGGGGTCATACAATCCTTTCATAGACGGTGATCTTAAATTTATAAGCACAAACAATAATGTAGGCGAGTGCTTGGGACATCTGCTAAGGTGGAGTTATTATCTTTGAATGCTTAGCATTTGCTCTTCTTGGGTCTTTCTTGCCTTGGCATCAATTTTCATGACCTTCCGAGGGATAGAGAATACCCTCTTTCCGACCTCACTCCTATGTGATAGGAGCAAGCAATTATGCTATTAGATCTATATTCGACAGTTTTCGAATGGTAGCTACCCTTGTTTGCTAGCCTTTAGTCCACGATTCTTGTGTTGGGATCACAAGTCTTAAATAGTTCAACCTAGGATTTTAGTTGGTTATTTGGTAACCATTTTTGTCCTTAGAACCTTATCGGGGTTTCTAAGTTTACTCTAGGGTTCTACTCCTTTAAGAATTTGTAACAGAAAATTTTGTTCATTCCTCCCGCAAGTTAAGAGTAAACTAAGCCCTATTGCAATCCTTAGAGGCTTGCGAGCATCGAGTGTCACGTGGCGAATGGTCGTGCTTTCTTGTGGATACGACACTCGAGTTTCTTGTATTGGATTTGAAAATGATATCTCCAAGGGTGTTTTGGACTCATCGTGAGTTGTTAGGATAGACACTGAAGAGCGTGGCTACTTGACTCTAGGTGAACACATGATTGTAACAATAATTTGACCTATTTACAATTAAATCCTAACTGAGTCAAATTAAACCCTAGTCTTACTTATCATATAGGATTTCATTTACCGAATTGTCTCCTGCAATTACCTTTAGCAATTCACATGCGCATCTTAAATCTATCTTTTAATATGAACCCCTATTATATAGTGCAATCGAAACTGTCCATGATGCCATGAAAATCTAGATGCAAGTCTTTCCTGAATTGATGATACAATGCGGGATTCCCATTCACGAAGATTCCTTCTAGTGCATTTATGCAAATCATAAAGTGTGACCTAAGTATTTTAGTGCAAGTGTATATGACTTCATCGTAAATGCGAGCTAATTCACTCTAATGGTCTAATAGGATGTAGTTGACTTACATGGAATATTTATATACATTGGCAATCTATGATGCACTTCCAAAAATTCAAACCTAATACTTGGCTTAGTACGGCAAAAACCTATAGATGATTAATCTATTCGTGGCAAATCAGGATTATTAAGCCTTTACGACTACCTTTTGAGTTATGCAAGTTACACGATGCGAAGTATGACTTCTTCCTAATGATGTCCATGCTTTACTGTTTGGTTCAAAGTACTAGACATGCTAGCGGTACCTGGTTTTAGAGTGTCTAATTAGCATTTACACCTAATAACCGGTTCGTGTTAGTGGTGGCATCTTTGCCCGATCCTCCTTCCATAGTTGCGGCCTTTCGGGTTACTTGTGAGAGTTTGCGCTTCTTCGGGGCCATTTGGGAGCTTGGAATATGGCATTCACTCCTCTCAGAGCACTCCTTTATGCCGGAGTTCCCTACACCTTGCCTTAACTTTTCGCAATCTTTTTGTCAACTAGAGGTAGTCGATGGAGAGATCTCAAGAAATGGAGATGGGGAGAGAGGGTGCTCGAGGCTTTGTCCAAGAAAGGAATTGCCCTTGAGCCTCTTCTCTCTTTCTCTCTCCCTTTCTCTCTTACTCCCAGGTTCCCCTTCCCTCTCTCTCTCTCTCTCTCTCTCTCTCTCAAACCAACAATAACAGGGGGGGGGGGAAACAGAATTATCGTGTCTCCCTTAAGGAGGGGGGGTTTATAGGGGGGAGAAAGAAGGGTATTATCGTGTCTTCCTTAAGGGGGGGGAGGAGAACAGAGTTATCATGTCTTCATTAAGGAGGGGGGGTTTATAGGGGGGAGAAAGAAGGGTATTATAGGGGTGTTGACACAAGGCCCCCTCCCTTTGCCCTCACCTAGGTGGCCAGAATGGCCCTTCTACCATCATGCAATCTATGACTCCTCTGGGAGAAAGAGAGATAGTGAGGGGGGAGGGGGTTTGGAGGTGGCACACGTGTGCCCCTATCTCCCATTATCATCGTCATCTCAGTTTCAACGTCGTCCTCGTCATCATCGACAACTGTCACTCCAGCTCCCGTTATCATCATCTTATTTACCTACTATTACGGCTCTTCCCCCTTGTCATGCTGACATGCCGTCATCACGGCCGACTTTCGACTCCAAGCCACTCTTCGTCTACCAATTGACTGTATGAAAATATTACATAGAATCGGATAATGATGATGGAAAGACAATTATTTGACAACAAGGTTGATTTATCTTTTTGTGATGACCTTTCTATCGACCTTCTAGTGTATACGGAGTTGTGTCAGGAGATTGACATGGGACCATAGGCTACATCATACTTGTAGCATCCACCTACTCAATTCATTAATGAGTCACTTATAAGGGTGCTCTAGAATATGCATTTTAAGTAATATCATTTTTTTCAAAGTTATATTACCATGCTTTTCTTGAATCTTTATATTGATTATACTAACATCAATTTTTGTTTGTGTAGATAATCTTTGTGGATATTTGGATAGCATGATGAGTTGAGGGATAAGTGAGAGGAGCCTCAAGAGATATTCACATGTATGTCTCTAGATCATGAGGCTTAATTTAGAGATATGGCAGTTGTTTTAGACACCATCAGACAATTCTGTTAGATCTACTTCGGCACGCTCTGATGCTTTGGTTTCCAGTAGACGAGGTCGTTGCTTCAAACTTAGGTTAGACAAAGAGAGTGGTTCTAAGAGATGCTACAAGAACATGGATGCAGTAAGCCCATGGTTAGCTCGAGATATAGGTGCTACTCCTCATTCTTGTGCAGGTTCGAGAGAGGGTAGCTCTAGTGGTTGTCGTGGAGGTACCGATATAGTGTCTTCCTCTTATTGTTCTGTTGGAGTTGCATCACCTATAGGATTTGTCACACGTGTGGGGATGTCTATTCCAGTCGCTCTAGCTTTTGCTCAGTCATCCATACCTTAGAAGGGTATGGATACCTTGTAGATGATAGGGCAAGAGCCATCATCATGAATTATGAGGGGAGGAGGGTGATGGCTCATATGAGAGAGTTGTGCCAACAAGTTTTTCAGCACAACGTCTTGGATCATTGGAAGAACATACTGGAGGGGAGCAAGGACTACATAGTAGCATCCCTACATGAGGAGTTTTCGGTACCCACTAGGACTGATAGGTTTTCCACAGCTTGGATGATGGAGTGCATGCATGCGTACATGTCACACAAACGATCGGACACACGCAAGGCACTTAAGAATGGGACCTCAAAGCCCGAGTGGCTAGATGCAGATGACTGGTATCAATTCAGGGAGGAAGTTACAAATTCTTCAGGACGTTGGAGACAGTAGTGCGAGACAACGAGGGCACAACTAGAGGTAGGAGTGGTCCATTATCGTGGGAATGGTGGCCACATGACTTATCTAGAAAACTTTGTAAGTTTTTCTTCTATTCTTCTCACTTATTTTTTTGCAATATTGCTTGTACTAACAATCGTGTTTCTAACAGCTATATTTTGTTTTCTTTGCAACACTACATTACAAACCGCGATCCCACCGATTTAGAGACTCGATATACAAAGAGACACAGTCTCACTGCATTGATTAATAGATTGTATGCATATGGCGGCCTAGGAAGTCACTTATATTTCTTGTCCATAGTTACTATTCTTAATTAAAATGCATTATTGTATGGTACGTTGATGTGTAGTTGTTTCTTTTTTTGCAAATTTCGTTCCATGCTCCTTTGCGTCAGGATGAGCTTTCGGATGGCGAGAATCTATAGCTCGTGCTTAGATTTGTGGAGCACACATCTTCTTCTTTTTGGGTCCTGTGATTTATGTAGGCGTTTTCTATGCACTATGTTATTAACATCCTTTGTATATTGCCATGATTCCATGAGCACTTTCATTTTGCAATCTTGTATTTATTTCACATATCAGTCTCCTAGATTCAAGTACACTTTGCCTTCATTTTGATGACCATTATACACTTTACATGTAATCCATTTGTAGTTTGTAATCGTAATTATTAGCGTCACAAATTTACTACATGTGTCGCAATTTGCATCACAAAGCATCATTATTGGCTTCGCTATTTGCATCGTTACTTATGTCACATTTGTGACGCCAATAACGACACAAATAGCAATGCCAATAGTGAGGGTTCTATGGAGATGCTAATATCGACATGTTTAGCGATGATGAGGGAAAAGTTTTTTGTAAACATTTTCGTCGCTTTAAACTTTGGTATGAGGCCTGCATCTTGTAGTGACAAAGATGCTATGGAGATTGTTGTGATACCATAATCAATTGCTACTCCTTTCTCCCATCCTAGTTCTAGAGAGAGTGTCTCAATTGCATGCTGCAAAGACACTAATGCAATATCCCCCTCTTATCGATTGATTTGAGACTTATCACCTCTATGATTTGCTACACCTATAGGCCCATCCACTTTGATGATATCAAGCTCTAGTGAACTTCTATGAGTGGTACCCCTATGGATCCTACTCTGATATATGCAACCCTTGTAAGTATGCCATATATGTAGGAGTCTTTTAGTTATTCCTAGGAGCATAGCTCTAGGTGGAAGAGGGTTCACCTTAGATGCACCCCACTGGGATATGGGTACTTATGGATGAGAAAACTAGTAACATACTCATAAATAATGAGGGGAGGAGGGTGATTGCATATATGAGGGAGTTGTGCTAACAAATTTTTTGTACTAAATCATTGGAAGAAAATACTGAAAGAAATAAAGGAGTATATGATAACATCCCTATATGAAGAGTTCTTAGTATCTACACCGGCTCATATGTTGTCCCCTGGATGGATAATGGATTGTATGTGTTTTTGTATATCACATAGATAATCAAATGTATATGCAATGTAATTAAGAATAGCCTACTAAGGCCTGTGTTGTTGGACCCAAACAATTGGAGGAGACTTAGGGAGGAGGCTACAAACTCTCTGGGGTGATGGTGGTGATAGAAAGAGGCAGCAAGGACATAGCTAGAGGTAGGAACCATGCACTAACTTGGGAGTGGTAGTCACAGGACTTATTTGGAGGACTTCGCAAGTTCTCTATTAGGTATATTCACTTTATTATATTATATACTACTTGTACCAATAACCTTGTTTTTAATAATACTACTAAATTGACTTTTTTGCTATACCACTCAATCACAAATCACAAACCCATGGGATTGGAGACTAGATATACAGAAAAACATGCTCTTAGTATACTCATCGATAGATTATTTATGTAGGACAGTACGATAAGTCATGTCTCTTTCATGTTTTCATTTTTTAGTTATAGTGATATATTGTGTATCCTAAATTATGTTTTGGCTATTTGTATTGTAGAGTCTATTCAACGATTCGTTGTGTCAAGATGAACTCTAGAATGGTGAGGAGCTGTATAAATCACTTGGATTTATGGAGCATGCATTCCTCCCTTTTTGGCCGTATAATCCATGTAGACTCTTTCCATGTAGCATTCTTTAGATAGATTTCTTATCCTTTATATGGACTCGTCTTTTGTGATATTTATGGATAGTTTTCTCTATTTTGGCGTCTCATCCCTATGAGTCAATGTAGTTCTATGAAATATCATCTTGATGTTGTGCTTATTTGGAAATTGAATCAATGGACTCCTTTCTTTCTAGCATCTCATGATATATGTTTTGGGGTAAAAGATACACATTCAATTTGTAAATGATTTATGAAATATTTTTCAGCATATGTGCAGCTAGAAGGATGGCAGGGCATGCAACCCTACCACTAAATTTTGTTGTTCTCTTAGGAACAACCATCACTATTTGCATCGCAATTAAACGTGTACCCATTGCTATTTGCATCACAAATAAATATACAACCATCACTATTTGCATGGTAAATTGTTGCTATTTGCATCACTATATATAGAGATGCAAATTGTGATAGATTTATATAGATGTATACAATGACACTTTTAGCGAAGATGGGGGCAATTTTTTACATGAATAATAACATTGCTTTGAACGTCAGTATGGGGCATATATGTTGTATTGAACCTACATCTAACTTACTTTATTACAAATAGCTTGTTGTTGATTGTAATCTCACATCTTTTCTTTCCCCCTCTTCCATATGACTAACATTCCTGCCTCCTCTCGATTGGTGTTCTACAACAAGGTCAAGTAGCATCACACCTTTGTCTTAGGCATCAAATGATTAGGTTACTCTTGTGAGAGCTCATGTGAGCCTAGAATTGTGTGGGTCTTTCACATTAGAAATGCATGTTTGATGATTTTACATTCCTAGAGCATTGTTGAGAGGCTCTTCCTCTTCTCAAACAAGGTATTCCTACTTGTTTATGTTGAAGTGGGCTTCATAATATGGTTATGTTGCAAGAGATACACATTTAGATACATGGGAGCTCCAATATGTAGGAAAATAATCATTTTCCTTCAAGACTTTAGGTTATGGTGAATTACATCACATCTTACTGGGGTTCAATAAATGACACATGTTTTGTTGGGAATCAAGAATTATGCATACAAGAGCTAACCATTGGAAAGCTCACGATGTTTTATGTGGGCAATGCTAACATAGATGGTATCTTTGAGGACAATGTAGCTCTCTAATTTACCTCCAAAGATTATTTCCTGAGCGTGATATTCTAATGATATGTATTTGTCTTGAGAACCAAGGGTTGTGATTATTCCACTTGTTCTCTACGTGCATGTTCAAGCCATCATGAATTTGGCAATGAGTAATTGTTGATGGCCATAAAGTACATCGAATGCTCTAATTGTTGAGACCCATTAAGTACATCGAATGCTTGAGTTGAATCCCACCAATATGGGTCTCTGAGCTCTCAGTTGACTCTAATAAAATTGCAGTTGGGCAAGTTAAAAGAAATGCTGCTCAGACCCAAGGCCTAAATTTGACGGCTGTTTTTCCTGTCAAGGGCTATTTTGCCTGTCAAAACAAGCATTTTTGAAAATAGCTTGTCATAATACATGTTCAAGCTTGAAATTTACCTGTCATCATGACATATAAAATTAAAAGTTACTTGCTATTTGACATGTCACATTATATAATTTACCTTTCATTTTTCTTAGTATATATATTATACATACGTATACATACATACAATAATACATATATACATACATTATAGTCTATAAAAATAATCTTGGTCGGTCTTATTGTGAATTTTTAATTTTAAATTAAGGTATTTGTCAAATTGCCCGCAATCCCAGATTCCAGTCTCATCATTCGACGTTCAGAGTGAACGAGCGTGTTGCGTGACGCGTCGAGTCTCGACTCTCGACTCTCGACTCTCGACTTCCTTGAACCTTCAACTTCCAAGTTCCCGCTTCAACCTTCAGGCTTCCATCATTCCATCATCCATGCTCGAGGGCCCAACTCAGGAGTCAGGACTCAGACGCTCTCCATCATTTGACTAGCATACTATTCAGCGTAAAATCGTGTTACTTTTCATTTGCATATTTTTCTTGTCATTTGACTAGCATAAATTGTCTATCATCTGTCATTGGAAATGCATTTTTAAAAAATGCCTGTCATATAAAATTTTGAGGAACCCGTCAAATTTAGGCCTTGCTCAGACCAACAATAACCAGGAGTCCTCACTCCCAAACACTGGACTCCAAACGCTCCTTCGGTCGGCAGCAGCAATTACACTTCCCACAGGCCAGCCTGCAGCTCCTCGAGGTTTGTTAGACTTGTTCCTTATCTGCTCTCTTAAAAGATTCTCTTTGTTCGCTAAATCTTTCTCTATAGCTTTGCCTCGGATAGCGCATTCCTGGTTAGCGACTAATTGGCCTATGCGACTAAGGTCTAGGCGACTAATTGACACAGGGACTTCACAGGCATCATGACCATGAGACTTGCCCGGTCGGTGGTCCGAATCGGACCGTACCAGATTTTGTTAATGCTAACAGAGAAGATCGACCTTGTCGATGGATGATTGTCAACATCACAACTAGGCATCTAGTAGAGGGTATTCGTCCATCACAGAGAATACATAATTTCTGCAGCCATCCATTGCAAACAATTAAGACATGTTATTATAAGCTATGGACGCCGTAGATGCTATGGCAGCCGAGCTAAGTTCTAACCATGTCTGTAGGCCCTTCTGATCACACTGCACAACTAATAGGGCTTGGAGCTCCCGCGACATCGAGTGTCGAGCTCGAGTTCAGCGTCGTGAAGGTGGCAAGTTCAAATTGCAGTTGCAACGGGCAAGGCGAAACGGGTGTACGTATGGATGCACCTCTCTCTCTCTCTCTCTCTCTCTCTCTCTCTCTCTCTCTCTCTGTGTGTCTCTGTCGTCTTCATATACCTAGACGCGTGAAATCGATGCTTTATTCCATCCCTGAATAGGTATACTTGATTAGCTGACATACCTCTGTCTATGTCGCTCTCTCTCTCTCTCTCTCTCTCTCTCTCTCTGTGTCTGTCGTATTCATATACCTAGACGCGTGAAATCGATGATGCTTCATTCATCCCGGAATAGGTATACTTGAGTAGCTGAAGCCTGACATACCGCTCTACTTCAACGTTCCCTGGACCCGATTCCCGAACTTCTACTGGAGCCAAACTTCTCAAGATCACGACGTTACTATATATCCTACGGTCGTCCGATTCCTGAACTTCTACAAGATCACAACGTACTATGTATCCTACGGTTGTCGGTCGACTCTGTCCAACTCGATGGTGGAGAGTCGAGACAAGGACAAGCACCTGATGTCACGAGAGCATTACGTTTACTCAGTAAATATACCTCCAAAAATAGGATTCTCTGCCTTCGTAATAGGCATTGGAATTTGGAATTACAAACCTCGACAAGATTAAAAGACGCAGGAGATTGTCTTTTGAGGGGAAAACACACAGGTATGGTGTAGAAGTGAAAGTTAAATCAGGCCCCTCGCGCTTGCTCTCGCCCGCGAGCTTGCTCTCTGGCCTTTTGGCCGAGGGTTAGGGTTTGCTGCTTCTGCGACGGGACGGGTTGCATGTGCGAGGGAGGCACTCATAACAGTTGGTGGGCTCTCTGTCTCCTTTCTTGCCGCCCGTGAGGGCAGGTGTGGTAGTGCCTACGTCTCGGGAGATGCAGATCCAGAACTTTGCTCAGTTTGTGCCGCAGTTTGGCACCATGTCCTTGCCTATCATGCAGACGACACCCCCATCTCTCTCCCATCATGAGCCGGACATGGCAGTTTCTATACAAAGGGCATTTGGGAAAGTAGTGGGTAACCCTCTGTTTAATGGATTCCCCGCTCAGCATGCAGGTCTCGGACTATTGGGCAGCATGCAGAACAACATGCAGGCAGAAGAGGAGATGGACTGTCCTCAGGATTTGGATCTGTCCACCTGGGAGGCGTTGCAGAAGAGCTGGCAAGTGGTAGTTTTGGAAGCCCCACGTTCCAAAGGGTGAGTTTCCAAGAAATTGAAGGAGCTGACGACCTCGCAACTCCTCGAAGTCAGCCGCGTCTTCCTCAACGAAGCGAATATCAGGCTCAAGCAGGAATGCAAAAAGGGCAGCAGGACGCCGTCGCCCCCTCCAAAGCGCCTCCGGAACTTGGCCAATCGTCCAATCAAACAGGTATGTCAGGTATGCAATATTGTCTCTCCGTCCCTACTATTGAGTTAAAAAAGCTCACAGTCTCTTATCAGTCAAGAGCGTTGATAGGACTGTGTCATGGGGCACATCCCCCCATGGATTTTCTACGCAATTGGGTTAAGCAAAACTAGGAACCTATTGGGGGAAAGCCCATTGCCATCCAATACCTCCCAAACAACTACTACTTCTTCATGTTTGAAAATGAGCACTCAGCCCTTACCCTCCTTAGCCGTGGGCAATGGATGCTTAGAAGCTCTGCATTGTCTCTTTTCAAGTGGTCACCAGAGTTCGACCCCTCTAGTCCCAAGCCGACCTGCGTCCTGATTTAGGTTGAATCCCTGAATCTCCCGTTACACGTATACCCCTTTCTGAAAACCTTAGCCACCCCCTAGGTAGACTGTTAGGGCAAAGACCCTACATAGACATTAACCCGCAATGGCACCCCTAGCTCCTAGTAGAAATAGATCTGAGTAAAACCCTAATTGATTCTTTGCTGATTACTGACACAGAGGGCAACTTTGTGAAGAACCAACCTGTCATGTACAAGAATCTCCCTAATGCGTGTTTCAAGTGCCTCAAAACGGGGCAGTTCATTCGAGACTGCCCTGAATGGAAGGATAGAGTGAGTCCAGAAACCAACAAGGTTAATCCCCATCCTAAAACCGGTGACCCTCAAGATGATGGGTTCCAATCGGTCAGTAGGAAGGGTAAGAGAAAACATTAGTCATCCCAGAAACAAAACACTAATAGTAAGAGTAAAAACACTAATAACAATAGATACTCCCCTCTTCTCATGAACTTAGAGGATACATTAGAAGGGAATAGTGAAAAGGGGGTAACTTGGGAAAAAGGTGAGGATACTACAACAGAGCTAGTCTCTGATGAGGTAATAGTGGAAGAAACTCAGGGAGAAATGAAGGGGCAGACCACCAAGTGTGATGACAATGTCATACATCCAGAAAACCTAAACTTTGACCTTAACGAACAGAATGAAGATGTCGAGTTTTTGCAGGCACAGGAAGAGGAACTTGCAATGGGAAGAGAACCCCCTCTCAGCCCTATCCCTGCTGAAAGCCCAACCAAAGAGGTAGGTAATAGTCAAAACGCCAAAAGAAGATTCTCAAGTGTAGGACAAAGTGCTAGTAACCCATTTGGGCAAACAAAGGGACCTCAGAATAAAGGGAAACCAAAAAAAACATAAATTTGGATAATGAATAAATTAAAAATTGTTTCTTATAACATCAAGGGGTTGACTGACCCCAAAAGGGCAACTATACTCAGGAAATGGCTCAAAGTTAGTGCCATCCTCCCCGACGTTATTTGTCTATAGGAAATTAAAGTGTCAGGCCCCCCTCTTCTTAAGAATCTACAGTCAGTGTCTAAGGAATATGTATGGTTCATAACAAACCACACCAATAGGAGAGGAGGTACATGCATAGGTGTCTCCGTCAAAATTAAGGATCTAATTTGTAAGACAATGATAGATACGGAGAATCACTGGGTGGCAGTCATTTTGAAGAATCAGGATGAATTTGTTGTTGTCTCAGTGTATGCCCCTAATACTTCTTTTGAAAGATGCAGGCTGTGGGACTCATTTCAGGTTATCAATTGCCCCATCATTATCACAAGTGACTTCAATATGGTTGAAACATGTAAAGACAGGTATTTGGAAAAAGGTACATGTCTTGCAGGAACTGAAAGGAGTAAGTGGTTGGTAACTAAAGCCTATCATGGGCTCACGGATGTTAGTGAACAACTAGGATTTACTTGGAGTAACAATCAAAGTGGATCCTCTTTACGTAAGGCTAGACTTGATAGATTTTATGTTGCTGCAGGTTTGCTATCCTCTTATGCCAATCTTAAAGTTAAAGTTCTAGACAACTTAGTTATGTCTGACCATAAGCCTATACAACTGACTCTCTCTAACTCATCCCAAATAATTAGGGCTGGCTGGTTTCATAGAGACCCTAGATTATTCCAAAACAAAACAGCTAGGGATTCCATCAAAGAAATCTGGACATTGGCCTTCCGGCAAACAGTCTCCCCAGCTCACTCATGGACTAGAGCCATTCGAGACACTCAACTATTCTTGAGGGATGTCAAAATAAAAAAGGTTCAGCAGGTTAGGGAACATAGAACTAGACAATACTCAGCATATAAATCCTTGGAGATCAGGATAGAAGCTGGGGAGATCCAACTGCAACCTAACCTACAAAGAATCAAGCAGGAACTAAGATGTGCTGAAGAAAAAGAAGCTATGGACATACAACTCTTCACTAGGCAATGATGGGCTGGCAAAGCAGATAAACCCACCAAAGACATGTTCTAAGTCCTTTAAAAAAAAAAGAATAGAGACTCCATCCCTATGCTGAGAAAGGAAGATGGTATACATGCACAAAATAATGGTGAGAATCTCCTTATAGCTAAGGAATTCTTCTCTAAAATGTTTAGCTCCCCTAGAGAGAGCTCACTAGAAGAGACAACTGCTAAAGCTAAGATAGCGATGGCTAGGAGGAAAGTTGTCCCTCCAGGCTTGGCTGAGGTTCTAGATGGGGAGCTCTTAGCTATTGAGAAAAGTGATGCCATTGACTCTCTAGCATCAGGGAAAAGCCCAGGGATTGATGGCCTTCCGAATGAATTCTTCAGAGAATTCAAAGACTTTCTTATTCCGCCCCTTCTCATGGTATGGAGGGAATCCCTAAAATTTAGAGCCTTGCCTCACACAGTTAATGAAGGGGTAGTCAAGCTAATCCATAAGAGGGATGACAAAGAGCTCCTAGCTAATTGGAGACCCATCACTTGTCTCACATCAGCATATAAGGTCTTTGCTAAAGCCATAGCTAGAAGGCTATCTGATCAACTTGACCACTGGATAAGAAAAGAACAAAAGGGGTTCATTAAAGGGAGATACATCCTAGACTCAATAACTGCCCTATGGGAAGGCATCGAACAAGCCCAAAGAACCAACCAAGTTTTTGTATTCTTCAAGACTGATTTTGACAAAGCTTATGATAGGTTAGAATGGGATTTTATCCTTCAGTCCCTCCATGATATGGGGCTAGGGAGGAAGTTCATCAAATATGTTAGTACCCTGTTTGGTAATGCTTCCACCAGAACAGCCATTAATGGAGAGATGACTGACTCTTTTCCCTTGAGGAGATCCATCACGCAGGGCTGCCCTCTCGCTCCCTTGCTGTTTGCCATCGTAGCTAATGCACTAGGGTGGCTCATTCAAGCTGAGATTGATAAGGGCAATATTAAAGGTATCAAAATCCCCAACAACAAAGACATGGTTCTCAACCAGTTTGCTGATGATACAAATAGTACGGTCAATAATGATCCAGTCTCATTAGTGGCCTTTTGGAACTGCTTGCAAACCTTTTGCAAGGCTTCTGGCTTTGTGATCAACCCCAACAAAACAGGAATTAAAACACTAATTAGTCCTTCTCCTAGTTGGCTCCTGGCTGAAGGATGCAAGGAGCTGGAAACATGTAAAGTTTTTAGACTATTAGGCATACCCATGGGCTTTGGAATCTCAATGAAACAAAGATGGGACTGGGTCTTGGGAAAAGTCAGGGGTAAGTTTGAAAAATGGAAGGGGCTACAACTCAATATGGCTGGAAGATGTATGGTTCTTAAACACATACTAATTCCATCCACAATCTACTTTTTGGCTTGCTGGAAACCTTCTAAGGCAGGAATGAAGCAATTAGAGCAACTAGGGAGGAACTTTCTTTGGAGCGGAGATGGGGAAGAATTCAACGTACCTAAAGTATCTTGGGCTATATGTACTACACCTAAGAAATTAGGTGGTCTTGGTCTTCCCAATCTTAGCACTCTGGCTGACAAACTGGCAGCCAAATGGATAGCAAGAAGCATCATAAGGGAAGAAGAGGACTAGATTACTTTAATCAAGGCAGCCGCACTAGCAAATTTCAGGTAAAGGGCTGCCCGAAATGGAAAGGCCTAGACCCACTAACAATAACTATTTGTCTTGCCAATCTGAAACCTAAAGATTGCTCGCCCCTGGCCAAAGGACTTTGGGAGGCCTGGTTCAAGTGCAAAAACCTGTTAATCCCCTCTCCCCACCCCAACCTCACTCTGCCCTGGTGTTCCAAAGACTCCATCTGGTTCAACTTCCATAAGGGAGTGATCCCAGAAAACTAGTTAAACTTAGCCTACAAGCTCTTCAAGAAAGGAATTAGAAGCTAGAGGGACATTTGGGATCCAGCCCTTAAAAAGTGGATGACTGGGACACAACTAAAACATACATTCAAACTAAAAAGACAGGAATTGGACCTGATAACTGCAAGGGTACTCTTGTGGGATTCTAACATGCTGGTTATGAGCAATCTCAACCACCACTTCAATCACAGGGGAATCAGGTTATTGGGGGCCAAACCGCTACTACCCCTGCCTGACTTGATAAATAGCAATGCTCCACTCTGCAATAAACTGAATAACAGATGGCATATTGATTGGGCAGTAGCACAGTGGAACTATAGGTTTAATAACATTTAGGCTCCCTCTATTCAACCAAAGATGTCCTGTCTGATGTGGCTCATTACCCTCAAAAGTCTGTGGACTAATGAAAGAGCACTCAAAGCTGGTTTGGGGAATGGTCTATGTACAAGGTGTGGCCAGCAGGTAGAATCAATTTCACATATTTTCCTTAACTGTACTAAATGCTAACATCTGGTGTTTTCTACAAGTCATTGTCTTCAAGTATCACCCCACTAAACTCACCTGGAAGGAGGTGTTACTAGGGGAAATTTATGGTCTCCCTCCCCCAAATTGGAACTGGATCAAAAGTTATTACTTGTGGCACGTTTGGTTAAGCAAGAACAAGAAATTGTTTGAAAACATTGATGTGGATCCTATACATGGCCTGAAATCTGACCTCTTTTTGCAGGTTGAGAAATACACAGCTACCATCCTCAAGCAACATGAAGACAGCTTAAAGGAGGGATTGGAGATTGTAGCCTCCAATGTGGATTTGGCAACAATTCTTTTGGATATCAAGAAGAAGGCTGAACATTGAATAAGGATTAGGTTTTTCAGTTCTGATGCTTAAGACCTGTTATGGTCTGTTGGGCCTATTTTTGTATAGTTGAATATGTGTCCACCTAAGTAACGGTAGCTTCCCAGGGTTGAAGGAGCACTTAAATCAATCAGCTATAAAACTTTATTTTCAATATTAATACATCTTTATAGCTTCTTGCAAAAAAAAAAGATTAAAAGACGCCTCAATGTCTTTGCCAATCCCCCTGGGCCCTCTGTATATCCTACAACCAAGAGACCAAGCAAGCGTTTACCGAAAAGGAAAGTGTGAGGGAGCCATAATTGTTCGTGATAAAAGTAAACATGCATTCACTCCCTCTGGAAAATGTTGTGTTGCACTTTGCCATAGCATCCTTTTAGGTGAACGGCCCTCTTCAGCGATTTGTAAAGGAAAACTTTTTCATAGGAGCCTATTACAATCTTACTATTTTTCGTCCAATGTTTTATTAGGAAATTTAAGCATGTTGTATTACGAAGAGCCTTTTATAAAATTTGTTAGCAATCAAAATCGCATTCCCATTAACATAACGTAGGCAATCCGCCACATCTAGCAAACCCCAAGTCTTATACTCATTTTGTTATAATAAGCTTAGACATAGCCAACCTACAACAACCCCTCTTCATTCTAGAATGCAAAAATAACCCACCCCTGTTTTGAGTTAAACCCGTCTTAACACACTAATTTATGGAGTAAAGAGAAAAACTAGTAGATAAAAAAGCTCCTCGTGAATAATTACTATAAGTTAGTAGCACTTCGAAGTCCAATTGCCATTTTTATTTAGAGAAGAATATAGTTAGAACATGTGTGCAAGACTAACCAACAAGAAACATTAAATTGCTTTTGATGCCAGGAGGTATATTCCACGGTGTATTCCGTGACACCATAGTGGATTCCATGAGGTTTTGCAGTGGATTTTGTAAAACTATATTTAATTGCCGAGGCTTGTACACAAGGTGGATTCCTTGTGTGAGAAGTTGATGGGGACGCCTGTCCTTTTTGGGCGTCATGTTAATTTAATGTGCATATGGGTGATTCCATGGCGGGTGATTCCGCAAAATACTTATTTAAATTAATGGACATTTATGATTTTAGAGTGCACTCATATTAAATTAAGGTTAGGACAGAGTTCCAACATATTTATTTATCTTGTAGCTGAAGACTGCTAGGTATTCACTTTTTTCAGTTTAATTTTATTATTTTCTAACAATTGTGAATGCTTCAGTTGATGTGTAGAGCAGGAAGCGATGGTGTTGGGAAGCACTGGGCGATAGCGTATATTCAGATTACTTGTGAGAAATTATTATTTTTGATGGGTGCATGTCTTATCGTTAAAGGCGTGGCGCTAATATTTATTTAGGTGCTCTTATTTATTGAAGCGCTTGATAAATATTTATTATTTTGTATGCGTATGGACGCTCGGTTTAAATATTTTATTATTGAATATTGTATTTGGGTATAGCTTGACTCTTGGGCCACCGAATCGGTTTATTCTTTATTTGGACAAAAGCAAACATAAAAGCTAAAGCATGCTAATTGTAAAAATTGGGCCATTTTTAAGCTTTGAGATGAATAAATTTATAAATACATGACTTGTGAGTGCTCGTACAAGGCATGGGGGGAGATTGTATCCAATTTGTCATTTTGGCTCATGTCATGCAAACTCTCTTCTTGCTTTTATGAGTTTTAGTAGAGTTCTTTATTCTTGGGGACCTTCTAGAGCTCACTACATACGCATCCATCATCCGATTTGCACACTAGTGGTATTAAAGCGAAGTTGAGATCAAGGGCTTCCAATGACTTACCATCTCGCGTGAAGGCACAGCTCTTGGAATGAACAAGCTCTATAGTTAGTCTAGCGATGAACCATCAATACTAGCGTGTTCCTGATGGTGAAGAACCCCCTGCTGTGTTGTTGGATCACGAAGGAGCACTCTTTGTCAATGGAGGACTAGTTCCCAAGCTCCTTTGCAAGTTGTTTTTCCTAGAGAAGCAGTTAAGAAAATTTTCATTAAGTTTAAGTTCAATAAGCTTAAAAATCTTAAGTCACAGAGACAACGGCAGCAGCATGTACTCGCGGTCGTCGAATCTACTCAGAACATGCCACCGTCCTATCGATTTTAAAAAGAGTCATTAAGTTTTTATAAAGCTTAAGGTTTTTAAGCTTACTAAGGCTTAAAATTTTTAAGTTTAAATCTCTTATTTAGCGAGCATTCACACTGAGCTTACCCCGAAATTACTCTTGAAATCCTTAGCAAGCCCCTGTTTGTGCCTGCACTCTAACAGAGCTAAATTCCAACAAGCAGATGGTTATACACAATCTACACTAGAGCTAAGCTCATCCCTCTAACAAGATATCAAGTGTGTGAGGTTGTTTGAAATTTTGCAGGATGTCTAATCAAACTATGGAAGATTTTATGGCCAAAGGTGATTTACCGAAACCAACAGTAGAGCAAAAAATTGACCTAATTATAATGCATCTTTAAGAGGAATAAAGAGCACGTCAAACTTTACAAGCTCAACTAGCTACTCTTCAATGATATACTGTCGAATCAAGATGGACCGCAACTCGAAGATGTTATACGACGTATGATCAATGCAACACTCGAAGCACAGTCTATCAAGAAAGAAGCCAAGATAAGTAAACGAATTTTCAAATTCCATACTTTTCATGGGCTATGTGACGGAAAAACTGTTTATTTTCATGAACAACAATATGTCAAAAAAGACAAACTTAAGTATGTCACTAATCATTTAGTGGACAGAGCATTGTTATGGTGGAATGTTGTCTGCTAGAATATTGATTGTCCTACTACTTGGAAGGCTTTCCAAAAGAATTTTTTGTAGAATTTTCTTCCACCTCAATTCCATGAAAAAGCAATCAAATAGTGAGATCTTCTACAAAAGACAGATCATGAGTCTATTTTGCAATACACTGAGCATTTATGGAATGCCTTATTGCAACTCTCGAATGCATGAAGATGTACCTGAGGTGATCCACAAGCACAAGTATATGTCCGGTTTGCTTGGTCACTTCTATGCAGAGGTGAACATGTTCAAGTCAACAACTCTGGAGGATGCGATTTCTTTGTCCCATAATGTTGAAGACAAAATTCGTGGACGAGAGAAGCGACCACAACAATTTCCAACTAACTTTGGTACAAAGCAAAGAAATTCTAACTTTTGAAGATTCAATCAAAATCGCTTTGTTCCTTCTTCTTTCCGTAAATCCTGGACATGACTCCATGCATTACCATCAAACACAAATTCAAATCCTAAGCCATCTTTCCAACCAAATCCCAACATGCCTAAACTCCTTCACGATAAAATTGTAGCCTCTCTAGGTCCAATAATCTTTGATATAACTTCTCCTTTTGAGAGCCTACTGTGCCACCTAATACCCGAAGGCTAGCTAATTTCACCTCAATAGGAAAAATAGCCTCTTGTCCATAAACTAGATGAAAATGTGTGAACCCTAACATGGTTTTAAAGGAGGTTTTATAAGCCCATAGAGCTCCACTAAGGTGCTTCACTACAAGGAAACTAGGCCATAGCGACGCCGATTAGCGACGATAAATAGCGGCGTCGCTATTAGCATCTCAAATGCGATACTAATAGCGACGCCCCACAAAGAAAAAAACACGGGCTGAACCCGAGCGTGTTTCATTTCGGCATTCGTAAAAGTTTTCGAGAGGAAGAGTGAGAGAGAGAGCAACTATTTTGCATAGAGGGTGAGAGAGGGAGAGGAAGAAGGCTTCTCACCGCCGCCGCCATCGTTCGTGAAGAAGAAGAGGAGTGGCCGTCGCAAAGAGGAGCCGCCAAACTCTCCTTCAAATCTTTACGGTGAGCCCATTCTCTCTCTCTTTTACTTATTTAGGGTTTAATTTGTGTATATTGAGAGAGGGAGAGGAAATGAGAGAGAAAGAGAGGGAGAGGGAGAGGGAGAGGGAGGGAGAGAAAGAGAAAGAGAAAGAGAGGGAGAGGGAGAGGGAGGAAATAGGAGAGGGAGGGGGAGGAAATGAGAGAGGGAGAGGGAGGGAGAGTGCATTCTCTCTCTCTTTTACTTTTTTTAATATAATTTGTGTATATTGAGAGAGGGGAGGAAATGAGAGAGAAAGAGAGGGAGAGGGAGAGGGAGAGGGAGGGGGAGGAAATGAGAGAGGGAGAGGGAGGGAGAGAGAGAAAGAGAGGGAGAGAGAGAGGGAGGAAATGGAAGAGGAAGGGAGATGAAATGAGAGAACAAGAGGGAGGGAGAGTGCATTCTCTCTCTCTTTTACTTTTTTTGTATAATTTGTGTATATTGAGAGAGGGAGAGGAAAAGAGAGGGAAAGAGAGGGAGAGGGAGAGGGAGAGGGAGGAAATGAGAGAGGGAGAGGGAGAGGGAGGGAGACATTAAACATAATAGGAAAATGAGAGAGAGGGAGAGGAAGAGGGAGGAAATATGAGAGGGAGAGGGAGGAAATGAGAGAGAGAGAGAGGGAGGGAGAGAGAGAGAAAGAGAATGAGAGGGAGAGGGGGAGGAAATGGGAAAGGGAGAGGGAGGGAGAGAGAAAATGAGAGAGGGAGAGAGAGGGAGAAGAAATGAGAGAAGGAGAGGAAGAGAGAAAAAGGAAATGAGAGAGGGAGAGGAGAGAGAAAAAATGAGAGAATGAGAGGAGAGAGAAAAAGAGAGAAAAGATGTTAAACATAATAGGAAAAGAGAGAAAGAGAGGGTGTGGATGAGGGTGAGGGTGAGGGAGGAAGAGGAGAGAGAAAAGAGAGAAAAATCATTAAACCTAATAGGGAAAGAGAGAAAGAGAGGGAGAGGAAATGAGAGAGAGAGAGAAAGAGAGAAAAGGAAATGAGAGAGGGAGAAGAGAAAGAAAAAAATGAGAGAGGGAGAAGAGAGAGAAAAATAGAAAAAAAATAATTAAACCTAATAGAGAAAGAGAGGGTCAGGGTGAGAGAGGGAGAGGAAATGAGAGAGAGAGAGGAGAGAGAAAAAGAGATAAAAATCATTAAACCTAATAGGAAAAGAGAGAAAGAGAGGGTGAGGGTAAGGGAGGGTGAGGAAATAAGAGAGGGAGAGAAAGAGAGAAAAGGAAATGAGAGACGGAGAGGAGAGAGAAAAAATGAAAGAGAAAGATGAGAGAGAAAAAGAGAAAAAAATCATTAAACCTAATAGAGAAAGAGAGGGTGAGGGTGAGAGAGGGAGAGAAAGTGAGAAAAGGAAATGAGAGAGGGAGAGGAGAGAGAAAAAATGAGAGAGGGAGAGGAGAGAGAAAAATAGAGAAAAATCATTAAACCTAATAGGGAAAGAGAGAAAGAGAATGTGAGGGTGAGGGAGGGAGAGGAAATGAGAGAGGGAGAGAAAGAGAGAAAAGTAAATAGGACCTTACAATAAGCTCATCCTAGGCTCATAGGGGTTAGGGCGATCCTCAACAAACCAAAGGGATATATAGCTAGAGAGCCCTAGCATACTTGTACCTCCTTCCATAATGTTCTTCCTACAAAGAGACCTCTCATACATGGGGCTTGTCCTAGCCTCTACCACGCAAGTATACAACAAAGGAAATTAGCCTATCAGCATAAAAAACATTTATTTTTTATAATGTAAATCCAAAAATAACTTTAGATATTCCATAAAAATCAATCTCTTCTTAAAAAGACAAATACAAAAAACTAAAACAGCATCATTCATATGCTTCGCAAAACTAAAACAACATTACCACAAGATCTCTTGGGAAACTCATCTTCAACTATCAAATTTAATTAATAAATATAATATAAAATCACTTGCAAGGAAGGACACTCTTTTATCATTAACTCTCTTTCTTCCTTAGAATAGTCTTAGGAACAAATTTCTGCTCTAAGAAGCATATGTTTGAGCATAATAACTATTTTAAGGTTTATTTCACGAGTAGTAGTAGTATATATGCAACCATCAAGCTAGAGATCATGCTTTGGTATCTATGGAGATCCCAATCTCATGCCCTCATAGAGATTGTAGTGTGCAATAGTGTGGAGAGAAGGTGGGTGAGTTGTAAATGGTAAAGAAGAATTCTATTGATGATGGAGAGAAGATGAGGTGAATCGCCAATCCTATTCTTAGTGAGTGCAACCTACCCATAGTATGGCATCCACGACCGATTGAAATCAATAAGACTTTGAAATTCTACCTCGAGTATTATAACTATTGTTTTGTGGTGGATTTTCTTGCCATAATTCAATGTCAATTTGTGCTTGTGTTTTCCACGGTGTGTTGACTATGGGTGTCAAATGCTCTAGTCGGATCTCTCTCTCTTTTTCCTCTCTCTTCTCTCAACTCTTGTCTCTCTCTTTATCTCTATATAAGTAGCCGCGATCCTGGTCATGGTCGTTGTCGTAGTCGTAGTCGTAGTCGTTGTCATAGTCGTAGTCGTAGTCGTAGTCGTGGTCGTGGTCGTGGTCATGGTCATGGTCATGGTCATGCTCATGGTCATGGTCATGGTCATAGTCATGGTCGTGGTCGTGGTCGTAGTCGTGGTCGTGGTCATTGTAGTCATAGTCGTAGTCCTCGTCGTGATCGTGGTTATGGTCGTATTCGTAGTTGTAGTCATGGTTGTGGTCATCATAGTCGTAGTCATGGTCATGGCCGTGGCCATAGTCGTAGTCGTAGTCGTGGTCGTAGTCGTAGTCGTAGTGGTGGTCGCGGTCGTTGTGGTCGTGGTCGTGGTCGTGGTCGTGGTTGTGGTCATGGTCGTGGTCGTGGTCATGGTCGCAGTCATAGTCATAGTTGTGGTCATGGTCATAGTCATAGTCATAGTCGTGGTCGTGGTCGTGGTCGTGGTTGTGGTTGTGGTCGTGGTTATCATAGTCATAGTCATTGTCCTGGTCCTGGTCGTAGTCATTGTGGTGGTCGCCGTGGTCATGGTAATCGTGGTCGTGGTCGTGGTTGTGGTCGTAATCATGGTCATGGTCGTAGTCGCAGTCGTGGTCGTGGTTGTAGTCGTAATGTAGAAAAAGAGAGAGAGATGGAAGGAGAGGATAACAATTTAAGAAAGGAAAAAAAAGAGAGAGATGGAAGGAGATTATAAAAATTTAAGAAAAAAAGAATGATAACAAAAACAAATTGTTTGTTGTAACGTAGAAAAAATGGAAAACGATAAAGTTCCTGTTATTCAAGATCGCGAGGCGTATCTTAATCAGCGCATCCCATGTCCTTGCTCTCAATGCAAGATGGCAATTAGACGAAAATGTCAATTTTCTATAGAATACATACGACAATTTGGCAAGTTTCAATCTGAGATCATTGATCAAGCGATTGTAGATTTTCAGAAAATGGTAAGAAAAGTTAATATCAATCATGCATTGTACTCGCAAGCTAATTGAATACCATATACAATAAGATTGGGTCTGGCTGGCAAATTTTCTATCCAGGGAGGTGATATCTCATCCCAAGGAGGAGTGCACCCTTTGTGGCCAATTAGAAGAGTTCGTGGGCGTGCGATAGATGGAGTGCATGAGCCAATCCACCACTTGCAAAGCCAATCTATACCATCAATGCCAGAGGAGACAAGCAACCTCCCAGACCTACCTATAATCTTGGAGCTTGAGATGGAGGTAATGATCGATGCATTGATCCCCATGGATGTGGAGACTTCTGATCTGCTTAGAGAGGAAGCATCCATATCATTATATGATGGGAGCTGAGTATCTCGCCTGAAGACACTACTTGCACTCTTAATTGTGCAAGCAAAATACGGGTGGAGCGATGCAAGTGTGACCGAGTTGTTCAGGTACCTTGTACATATGCTTGGTTGATTTTTTTTTTGGACTATTATTAAAAACATTTGTGCTTTTTCAATGTGTTTTATAAAATTTTTCAGGTTATTGAAATATCATATATTACCACCTGCAAATACCATGCTTGAGTCTCGTGATGATGCACGACATGTTTTACAAAAGCTTGACATGAACTACAACAACATCCATGCATGTATCAACAATTGCATACTGTTTCAAGGAGAATACAAAACTATGGAGACATATCCAAAGTGTAGTGCTCACAGGTATCGACAGGACTTGCAAGGGCAAACCATCCCTCAAAAAGTTCTCAAACACTTTTCACTTATTCCTCGCATAAACTTACATCCGATATGGTGAGCTTGACAACGTGGCATGCACAGAATAGGTCCACAAATGGAGTTCAACGAATATCAGCGGATTCACGCGTATGGAGCCACATTGACTCACCCTTCCCAGGCTTTGCCCAAGAGCCAAGGAATCTTTGGCTCGGTCTTGCAATGGATGGGGTGAACCCATTCGGTCTACACTCAACTTCTTATAGTGCGTGACTTATAGTCCTTGTCAATTGAAATATCCCTCCATGGCTTTCTACAAAGAAAGGACATCTCATCCTTAACTTACTCGTCCCGGCTGCTACAAAGTCAAAAATATGGACGTGTATCTTCATCCATTAGTCGATGAGCTTAAGATTTTGTGGGAGGAGAGGGTCACTGTGCAAGATATGAGCAAGCGTGATGGTCAGCGGTCTGCCAATATTCGAGCCATTCTCATGTGGACGATACATGACTTTCTGGGATTTGGAGAGTGCTCAGGTGAATAGGCCTTCGTTCTCGTTGGTAATATCTATATTTTATCTCGTTCAAGCTTGTATTTACTAGGTCGTGGTTTTGAAACAAGTCTGGTTACCTCAAGTTATCATGCATGTCCATTGTGCGGTAGACTCCCGAAGGTCACGAACCATGAAGAAGATGGTATATCAAGGATACGTCGCTTTCTTACCAAAGGATCATGAACTTAAGGAAGGTTTTATTGGATGACCTCCAACACGTATGAATGCTGCAAGCTGGTATGAGCTGAAAATGGTTCACACGGAGTCACATCCAAATAGAATGCAACGGTTCTCAGTTTTCTATGAGTTGCCATATTGGATCCACTTACAGGTCAAACCATTTTTTGGATCCCATGCATATTTTCAAGAATGTGGGCAGCTTGCTATAGGACCACATCATAGGAAAGAGAGATACTATAGGGGCACGAATGGATTTGAAGGCGGTAGGTAAGATGGAGGCGCTTTGGCCACAGTTGAGTGCTGATGGTCGCGTGCAGCTACCTCGCGCTCCTTGGGGTTTTGTTCACTAAAGAAGAGCGCATTGTGAAGCAAGTAGTCAAGTCTATCTACACTCCAATGGGTATGATGCGTTCTCTTAGGTCTGCATTTCCTAAAGACGACCAATTTATCAGGGATAAAATCCCATGACTAGCATAAGATATGTCAGGTTTGTACTACGAATGGATTATAATTGGTGTGCACATTTTTCTATTTGGAGTGTAGCCATTATTCATAATGCCTTCTCATTTGTGGCAATTTGTACTACCGATCATGATCGCAAGATGTCTTACTCCAAAAATACGCGGGGCCATTTATAGGTTGTCGACTTTGGTGCAATGGATCTCACAGAAAGAGATTAAGACGTCCTCTATTGAATCCATGAGGCAGGGAGCAGTGGAGAGGGTCTGTCTCTTTGAGAAATACATGCATACTAGCATGCTCATGATACAAATCCACCTTCTTGTGCATCTTGTAGATGAAGTAGAGATTGTTGGACCTGTCCATACGCGATGGATGTTCTTCTTGGAGCGCTTCATGAAAACCTTGAAAGGCTTTGTGCGACAACGAGCTCGGCTGAAAGGTAGCATGGTTGAAGGTTGGTTGGTGTCTGAGACGCTAGTGCATATTTCACAATGGCTACCAACGGTGGATTGAGACAACAAAATGCTATGGTCGCTGAAAGACGATGATAGAATGACTGGAGATGTGGTGGTTAGAAATGGGATAGAAAAAAGAATGGATGTTACAATGGAGGAGAAGATGAATCACTTTTGTATGTTGCACCATGCCTCTATGGAGACATGGCTCGCCAAGTACCATATTGCTAGGCAAGATCGAGAGGAAGCACGATCTGAATTCCGACGTAGTACGCATCATTGACTGATTCAATATCCCGAGGGCATGGAGAAGATGCCATGCTTCATGTCAATGCGATGGTTGCATGAAGCTTTTATCGCAGCATCTCGCGAAGGGGTAGAGGTCTCAATGGAGGAGTGGAAATTCTCGAGGGGATGTAGTCCAAAGGTGATGAGGTGTTTAGGATTTGTCGTATCTATATTTTATATGCGACATCTAATTTGAGTGTTTCAATGTACAATACAAAATATATAATGCAGCGTGGTCATGCGGACGACATTTTCACGTGGAGCGTATTGACAAAATGCGCTCCACAATGGACTGTGGTACATGGCAAGGTTTGAGCAAGAGAGCCAGTGACGAGCAACGGATCCAAACACGCTTATAGATGAGATAGAGTATTTTGGGAACTTGCAAAGTATTGTTACGGTGGATTACCGTAGCTTCTCCATGATACTATTCAATGTGTAGTGGTTCAAAGTGGTACTTGAAGGAGTTGGAGCAACAGTTTGACGAGGTCCATCTGGATTTCTCGAAATAGATTCTGAAAAAAATGGACGGATTTGTGCAACACCTTTATGTTGCCGGTCCATTGTGAAAAGGTGCATGGAATCATTTGTTTGTTAATTGTATTATGACATAGTACATGTCACAATAGTTTAAACTCTCTTGTACGTGTTTGTGAACAGGTAATCTTCTATCCAAACCCCCGACAACCTCAATGGTGGCATGTTATACCTTCAGCTCCCCGAAGTGCGAGAGTATATGATCAAAGTGATGTTCTGAGCATAGATGAAGACAATATGCAAATAGAGAGGTCGATATTGCAAGGGGTGGAGGCCACCGAAAGCTTGGAGCCAGCATCTGCTAACAATGATGAAAATACAGGATTCCAAGAATTCTTTGAGAACGAGGTAGACTCATCATTTTCTGGTGACATATCTATCGACCTTCCAGTGTATGCGGAGTTATGTCAGGAGATTGACGTGGGACCATAGGATAATTCATACTTGGAGCATCCACTTAGTCGATTCGTTGACCGATCGCTTATAAGGATACATAAGATATGCATTTTAAGTGAGATCTTTTTTTTTAGGATTTATATTACTGTGCTTTGTATGATTTAAATTGATTATTCTAACATCATTTTTTATCTGTGTAGGTGACATTTTCAGGATGAGTCGAGGGATGAGTGATGAGAAGTTACAAGATATCTTCATGCACATGTCTCCAGACCAGATCGCGAGGCTCAGAGACATGGCAGACTAGGAGCTATCTCGGACATTGTCAAGCCGCTCTACTAGATCTACTTCAGCGTGATCGGATGCTTCAACTTCGAGCAGACGAGGTCGACGCTCCAAACTTGGGCTAGAGAGAGGCAGTGCTTCAGGGTCAGGGGGATGATGTAGAGATACGGAGGTAGTGAGCTGCGGTTGGCACAGGATACAGGTGCAACTCGCTCTCGTGTTGGTTCCAGGGAGCATAGCTCAAGCTCAAGTGGATGCTATGGAGGCACGGACGCGGTGCTGCCATCTCATCGTTTAGCTAGAGTTACCTCACCTCGAGGATTTGTCATACCTGTGGGGATGTCTACTCTAGTTACTCCGGCTTTTGATCAGCCGTCTATAGGTGGCACCCCTATGGGTGCCACTTCGAAGATATTACCCCGGTCAGTACACCGGATGTACAAGGGTCTCCTGGATATGGGAGAGGACCCATCTTAGGCATACCCTAGGGGGATATGTATATCTAGTCGATGATAGGTTAGGAGCCATCATCATGAATGATGAGGGGAGGAGGGTGATGGCTCGCATGAGAGAGTTCTGCCAACAAGTTTTTTGGCACAATGTCTTAGATAATTGGAAGAACATATCGGAGGGGAGTAAGGACTATATAGTAGCATCCTTGCATAAAGAGTTTTTGCGACCAGCCTCACTAGATAGATTTTCTATGGGTTGGATGATGGATTGCATGCGTGCATATATGCCATACAAGCAATCAGACGCACGTAAGGCACTCAAGAGTGGGGCTGCAAAGCCGGAGTGGTTAGACGCGGATGACTGGCATCGACTGAGGCAGAAGGCTACACATTCTCTAGGATGTTGGAGTCAGCAGCGCGAGGCGGTGAGGGCACGACTCGAGGCCGGAGTGGTCCATCATCTTGGGAGTGGCGGCCATAGGACATATTTGGAGGACTTTGTAAGTTTTTCTTTTTTTTTGCTTGTTTATTTTTTTGCAATATCCTTTGTACTGACAATCATGTTTCTAACATTTAGTATTTTTTTTTCTTTGCAGCACTCCATTACAATCGCGATCCACCGGCCTTGAGACTCAATATACAGAAAGGCACGGCCTCACTGCATTGATTGACCGATTGTATAGACGCGGCGACCCTGTAAATCACTCATATTTCTTGTCCATAGTTACCATGTTTAATTAGAATGCCTTATTTTATGGTGGAGTGATGTGTTATTGTTTCTTTTTTTGCAGAGTCCATTCGATGCTCCTTTATGGCGGGATGAGCTTTTGGATGGCGAGGATATATAGCTCGACCTTGGATCCTTGGAGCTCACACCCCTTTCTTTTTTGGTCACCTGATCTGTGTAGACATTTTCTATGTATTGGTGATATCTTGTCATGATTGTACCAATCACTTTCATTATGAGATCATGTATTTATTTTATGTATCAGTGTTATGATTTCAGTATACTTTGTTTTTGTTTGCATGAGCATTGTACACAGTGCAAAAACTATTTTGTATGGCCCAAATAAAGCACATAGTGCTATATGTATTAAAAAAAATTCCATGTTATCGTCGCTATTAGCATCACAAATTTACTGCTCGCGTCGTTATTGGCATCATTATTATTGTCGCAGACGGTCGGTATCAATGTCGTTATTGGCATCGGTAAATGCGACGTTGATACCGACGCCAATAACGACGCTGATACCGACTGTTCTATGGCATCACTAATAACGATGCTTTTTACGACGACGGGGGTAAATTTTGTTATTTATATTTTCATCACTTTTAACGTCGGTATAAGGCCTATATCTTGTAGTGCTTGTCCCAATCCCGGGGCCTTGAACATACCTGTTTGCTGATGATTTTACAAATCATTTCATTTATCTTTTCCACCAATCCATTGCATTGAGGGTAGTAAGGGGTAGAGTGTCGTCGTTGAATATTTAGCTTTTGCATGAGTTCACCCACCACATTAGCTCTAAACCTTGGTCCTCTATCTGATAGGATTTCAAGAGGGGTACCAAACCCACAACAAACCTGGTCAAATATGAATTTACTCACTTCCTTAGCAGTGATTCTTCTAGTTGGCATAGCCTCGGCCCATCTAGTCATGTAATCTACCCCCATGATAGTATACTCTTTTCCTGATGGAGTGCATGGTAGAGGCCCTATGGCATCAATTCCCCACTTCTCAAAGGGTCCATAGACCTTGATTGGGGTTTGGGATTCTATTATGAGCCATCATGGTCCTGATTTCTGACATTCTTCACATGTTTGACACCAATATTTGACATCTCAGTGTAGATTGGGCAAAGTAAAGCTGGCTTGTAGAGCCTTTCTACTTGTGATGTCGTGTCCAAAGTGGCCTCCACACATATCATCATGGCAAGATTTTAAGATTTCTTCTATTTTCCACTTTGAAGGCACCTTCCTAAGCACACCATCCTTACCAAGACAATACAAACTATTATTTACCATGTGATATCTTATAGCCTTCTGAGCTAGCCACTATCTTTCTCCCTTAGTCAGGTGTTTGGGAGCTTCTCCTTGCTCTAAGAGGTGTAGAATATCTTCTAAGTCTTCCTTGCCTTGCTGAAGTGGGGGCTTGATAGCCACTGCTCCCACCATTGACTCATTCAGCTTTGATGATGCTAGATGGTCAGCATCCTTGTTCTGGTCTCTTGGCACATGATGTACTTGTGCCTCCCTAAATCTTCTCGTAAGAGATTTGATCTCTCTCATTTTACTAGAGAGGTTTGTATTTTTGCATGCCCATGTACCTTGCATCTGCCTTACCAATAGCACGGAGTCTCCAAAAGCATTCAACCTCTCAATTGAATTACTAAGACACCAACAAAGACCATGAATTAAAGCTTGATATTTTGCCTCATTGTTAGAGTGGTCAACTTCCAAGATGATTCCTTCACCATAGATTTCCTCTCCTAAAGGAGAAAAAATAACAATGCCTACGGCAATCTTATCCTTAGTTCTCTTGTATGCACCATCAAAGTAGAGGCTATAATCATCTACAAGAGTCTTTATGAATGGGAGTGGTGGAAGGTCCTTTCTTTTCACCTTGAGATTTTTCTCATAGCGCCTGTTTGTCAAAATATCAGCTAGGCATGCTCGAGTTGTTTTTTCAACCTGCACTATATAATCAAACTCTTGAAGTCAAACCACCCACTTTGCTATTTTGTCAGAGATTTCCATATGTTGTAGTGCACAGGGAAAAATATTCTCCACAGTGATGATCACAAACCTATTTGGAAGCAAATATGGCCGAAATTTGGTTACTACAAACATGAGGGCCAACACTAGTTATTCCATGGAGGTGTAAGCCTTGTCTGAGGCTTTCATGAGGTGGCTGGCAAAATACACAGGCCTCATGAAGGATTTTTTTGGATCTTTTTGCAGGAGAACAGCACCAATGGCCTCTTCTCCCACGCTAGGGTTTACAAAGAATGTTTCTTCCCAACAAGGCTCGAGGATTATAGGAAGTGGCCCCAACATTTTCTTTATCTCCTTAAAATGTCCTCCACTTTGTTCACTCCATACAAGTGTTTCTTAGCGTGTCAGTTACTGCAAGGGATATATGTCCTGAGAGAGTAAGTGCATAAATCTACCCAAATATCTTAGCTTTTGTAAGAAGGAGACTAATTGTTTGATGGAGGTTGGGGAAGGTAGAGCTAGCAATGTTTCTACCTTTTTTGGATCTACCTCAATTCCTTCAATTGACACTACATGCCCTAGTAGTGTAACCTTGCTTTCCCCAATGTGACATTTATCCTTATTTAGTTGTCCACCCAACCTAGCTAAGCGAGTAAATCCTTCATCAACCTTGCGTAGATGTATGCTCCTTGAGCTGTAAATACAAAAGTCATCTATGAAAACCCTTATGGACTTACCAAAGTAAGGTTGGAAGACCATATTCATGAATCGTTGAAAGGTTGCCGAGGAATTTGTGAGACCAAAGGGCATGACCCGAAAGGAAAAACAGCCCCATGGTGCGATGAAAGTGGTCTTTTTTAATCCTCCTCTGCAATGCAAATATGGAAGTAGGCAGAGTAGCCATCACACATTGTATACCGCTCATGTTCCGATTCTTCATTCAAGATTTCATCCTAAAATGGGAGAGGAAAGTGGTCCCTCTTTGTTGCAGCATTTAGTGGCTTGTAATCTATGCATACTCGCTACTTACCATTTTTCTTTAGCCTCACTACTACTGGGGAGACCCATTCTGAATCTTCCATTGGGTATATGAATCCTGCATTCAAGAGTCTCTTCACCCCCGTCAACAGTGCATCCTATTGCACAATTCCCAGTCTTCTCAATCTTTGTACTACAGGTTTGCTTCCCTCTTTGAGTTGGATGTGATGCTTCACTGCAGTGACACCTATAATGTGAGTATAATCAGAAATAAACAATGATGCATGCTTCTTGAGAACATTCACATAGCCCTCCCTTTCTTCATCCTTTATATCCTTGGATATCATCTTCTCTAGGCTAGCATCCCACACATCTTCTCCTTGGATTCTTGGATTGTCTTCTGATGAGGTAGATTCCTTTAAGGTGACACCTATAACTTTGAGAGTGCTATCACTCTCTCCACTTGAACTCTCTTCCTCTTCTACCGATGAGGCTAGCATCCCATACATATTCTCCTTGGATTCTTGGGTTGTCTTCTGATGAGGTAGGTTCCTTTAAGGTGACACCTATAACTTTGAGAGTGCTATCACTCTCTCCAGTTGAACTCTCTTCATCTTCTACCAATGAGGAACATCCACTTGAGCTTCACTCATCAGCAGACGTTTCTAGTTCAAGATTCTCTTGACGCCCACTCTTCAAGTTATAAACACCCTTTTGATCGTGGCCACCCACTCTACATGGCCTCAACTCCAGATCCCATGTTGCCCAATCTTGCCTAGCTCAAATGCCCATAAGCCAAGGTCTCCCTAGGATGAGGGGATATCCTTCTCCCTTTACTAGTATCACATAAACATCCACTACTGCAATGATTCCAAAAATAGAAACTCTCAAAGCTTTCACTACACCCACACATGTGACCGCATCATTGTTAGCCATCTTTGCCCTAAAGGTTGAGGATTCCGTTAGTTCTAAGCCTAATTGATGCATGAGCTTTTCTGTCATGACACAAACCTCTGCTCCACTATCGATATATGGTTTTCAAATCTGTTGACCTTTGATTTGTGTCTCCACTAAAGGCGCTATATCTTTGAGACCATATGCCTTAATTGCACTAACCATTTTACCTTGCCTTGCCTTTGTGCTTACCATTTTTTCCCATTGTTATCGTAGCTTTGGAGAGGCATGAAGTAGTTATGGCCAAGTAATTTTTGGCCCTTGAGAGCTAACATCTGCTATCAAATCATAAGGTTGTGTCCGAGAACCCAAAGGAAAGTCGGAGATATCAATTTTAGACCTAGTTCGAGTTTTTCTCTTCTTTCCTTCATCTGTAGGTTTCCGTGATGTACTTGCCTCATTGATTGCTTCCTTGCTTGCCTCAGTTTGGACACATACCCGCTTGATAGGCATGGTCTCTACTACATCTACCTTCATCTTACCTCTTGCTATTTCTTCTTGGAGCCTTCTATCGCTAACCACCTCCTCTATTTTTATGACATTAACATTTGGTTGAACAACAGGGGTTTCAGCTTGAACATAAGGTGGTTGTAAAATTACAAGTCGTGGCTACTCTTGCTCTTGAGTCCTAGCACGAGGAGGGCTTACTTGTTGTCAAGGACCTCTGGTAGGGTGATCATATCTTCTAGGGTGAGGACAATTGTACATGCCATGTCCATTTTCTCCATAGTTGTAACACAACATCTTCCTTGCTTGTCGCCACATTTGTAGTCGATTCCCACCATTCCCCTCGATAATTCTTCTTACACATTGCACAAGATTCACTCTCAAACCCTCTAGTTTATTAGTAAGATTGTTTATTTGTTGGATCATATCTTCTTGACCTCTAAGAAGGTCTAGTGTATTAGATACATTTGGGGAAACTTGAGAGGCCTCCATAGTTGTGATGTTGTTTCCCAAAACTACTTGGCTAGCTTGGGCTTAGTAGAGAATCTTTTGATTCTTTTTCCTAGTGATTCTCAAAGCATCTTCAAAAGTGTTTGAAAATTTCACATTTACCTTCTCCCTGAGCAAGGGGTACAAACTTGAAATAAATCGATCCTTTTGAAGGCAATTTGGAGCTCTCTCACTAAGATTCAGTGAGTCTGACCACTGCCCCCAGAGCTTCAAAAACCCTTCCTCATAAGTTGCATAACCATAAGGATCACTTTGAGATGGAGGGCCAAAAGCCATTGCTATAACTCTTCAGCTGAGTTAGTTAGTTGAAATCTCTGCAAGAAAGCTACCTTTAATCCCTCCCATTCAGCTCTTTGGGCCGGATTTAGAGTTTGGAACCACATTCTAGCTTCTTCCTTGAGCACCAAAGGAAAAGCTCTCAACTTTAATGCTTCATCATCCCTCCCAGAAACAAGGAAGGCCATCTCAAGGTTGTCCAAAAAATCCACAACATTTTTCCCATTGCGCCCAAAGAAGCTTGGAAATGCCATGTTGCCTTAGTAGAGTACAAAGATGAACACGTCTAGACTTAAGTTGTATTTTATGAGGGGAAGGATGAATGGGTTCACAGATGCATTGATTTCAGCAAGGCGTCTAGGCCCCAGTATGCTTCTAAAAATGCCTTGAAATCTAAGCTTTGTGCTGGCTACAATATGCACAGTTTGCATAGCAAGAGGTTGGATTGGTCCATACAACCCGTGGTGATTCATGAGAAACTATTATAATAAAATAAAGACATGTGCATTGAAGAATGCATTGTAGTCTAGCATTGGGAAGATTATGGGTTCTGGTGATACAAGAATCTCCCTTAATCTTTCAGCCCCAAAGTACATGACAAGACGCTGCTGGAAGAAAATCTTCCTTCTGATGCATACATTAACTCAGATGTTTTGTACAGAGTGGAAGGTGTAGAAATTCGGGCCATTATTATTATTCATAAGTGGAGAATACTTAAGGAGTAGAGGGAATGTATTTTCTTGAATTATAAAGGATTTTCCCCAAAGTGTTTCTTTCTGGAATCCACCAACTTTGCTATACAGAGAATTTGCTCACTAGTGATTGTTCTTGCCTTAGTGTGTCCATCCTTGGCGACATATATTTCATAAGGTGTGATGACCACATTTTCAACCACACCCAACCTTCGAGCTAGCAACAATTGAAGGTAGTCTCCATACTTTGCACCTCTACAAAACTCCACACCATTCATGCATAGTTGTCCTCCTTTGATGTGGATTAGGCTAGAGAGAGAGGGATTTGATGATTTGGAGATGAGGACCTCCCGAAAGGGCCTTCACTTTGTTTACAAAACACTGACCACAATTATAAGAACCTAGCGATTGATGGCAACATGATTTTTTTCGTTGTGAGAGAATGGAATTTCTAAGATGAACACCTTTTACCCTCATACATGCCGTCATCTAGTAGGCATACTTTCTTTCTTGGGCTTCCTTGGGAGACCATTGTGGGAGTCGTGGACTTCGACCAGATTCAAAAAGAATTGGTGAAGGCGTTGAGAAGAGCCACTTGGAGCACTGGTTGTAGAGGATGCACCATTATGTGTTGTATCGTCCCGTATAAGGAGGTAGAGAATTGTGGATGAGAATATCCTCAGTGGGGGCACCATTTTATGACAAAGGAAATTCAGTATGGCAACCTCTATACTATGCCAAACTCCGTTCTGCCACAAAGTGAATGAGGTAAGGGCACCACCTAGTCATGGAAGAGCGGACTAGGACGTTATGCAAGAGGAAGAGGAGCTTGTGAGGGAAAAGAGAGGAAAACTAAGAGAGAGAGAGAGAGACAGACAGACACACACAGAGAGAGAGAGAGAGAGAGAGAGAGAACTACAAAAAATAGATGAATCAATAAAACTTAAGAGGGCACAAGAGATGGAGAACCCTCAAGACATAACCAATATATACAATATGGACACCAATAGCATGGGCTTATTACACTGTAGAGCATGCATAAGCTATAGAATGAACTGCATAAGCTCATGAGAGAGAATGGGGAAAACTCAATAGGTCTGAAGAAGGCCTCTTGGCTCTCTCTTGCAAATTACAAGGAGAATGCCTCTTTATATAGGCCTTGAGGGTATTTAAGGAGGAGGCTAAGATACAATTAAGAATTGGAGTGGAAGTATTTTTAAAAAATCTTACAAAATCATGTGCCTAATTTTTCTTCCACTAATACTTCCAAAAGGGATATCTTTTGATTCTCTTATCCCTATGAAGGATACTTATGACATGACCCCAGTTTTCAAGCTGATTGGAATAAATTAGTTACTAATATCTGGATTCCAATAGATTCATTATCTTCTTCTAATGGATTTATACTTTATGAGAAAAGGTTGTGTGTAACTATTTCATTTAGATTATTTGTGTTGCACGAAACTCATTGTCCCTCATATCAAGGTCATAGAGGTATTATTTCTACTTTGTGTACATTGGTTGAAGATTTTTATTGGCCACAAATGGAATCTGATGTTTCTAACTTTGTATTTGAGTGTTTAATTTATCAAAGAGTTAAGCAACACCATGGTAATCAATATGGTTTGTTAATGCCTTTACCAATTCGTGAACGACCATGGGAACATATTTCAATGGATTTTATAACTGGTTTGACTAATACCCAAGCTAATCATTATATGATTTCAACTATTGTAGATCGATTTAGCAAACAAGCATATTTTATTCCATGCAAGAAAACATTAACTGCATCTCAAGCTGCATAATTATTTTTTAAGGCTGTTTTCACTAACCATGGTTTGCCAAAAGTTATTATTTTTTATCGTGATTCTAGATTCTGTAATAATTTTTTGACTACTTTGTTTGCTAATTTAGGTACAAAGATTGATTTCTCATCTGCATTTCATCCTAAAACAAATGGGCAAACAAAAGCTACTAACAGTACAATTTTAGATCTTTTACATGCATACACAATTTCAAAACCACAAACATGGGATACACACTTGCATTTACTTTAATTTGCTTACAATAATGCACCCCACACAGCTACACAGAAAGCACATTTTAAAATCATTTATGGACATAGATTGCCTACACCTGTTACATCATTATCAAACAAAGTTAAAGTTGTTGATGATATTGCCAATATGTATGCTACTATTTTTGCTAAAGTCAAAGATATGATTATGAAAGCCCAGCAATCATACACTAAACAAGCTAACAAGAAAAGAAGAGCCATGAGTTTCAAAGTTGATGATTATGTTTGATTACGCATTGAAAAGAGAATATTACAAAGTATTGAGAAACACCTTGTTGTTAAGTTAGCCCCTAGATTTTATGAACCTTTCAAGTTCATTCACAAAATCAATGACAATGCATTTAAATTAGAACTACCCCAACACTAGAAAATCCACAATACTTTTCATATCAGATTGTTATGACCTTTTAGAGGTCAATTACATGTTCACTCTATCTATGAAAACCCTCCTTTGTTAGTCTAAGAAGAAACTAAAATCCTTCAACCTGAAACTATTCTAGCCACTGACTTTATGACCACTCAAACTCACCGTAGATATTCTAGATATTTGATTAAGTTTAAAAATCATCCTGTTGAAAAGGCCTAGTGGATGCATGTCTGCGACCTAAGTGCTACCCCTCACTACTCGCTCCACATTTAGCTAATAGCAATGGAGGACAATTGCTATCCCACCTCGAGGATATGATGCCAAGAGGCATATTCCACTGTGGATTTTGTGAGACCAAAGTGGATTCAACAAGTTTTTTATTTCACGGTGGATTCCGTGAGGTTTTGCGGTGGATTCTGTAAAATTATATTTAATTATCAGGGCTTGTATACAAGGTGGATTCCTTGTGCGAGAAGTTGACGGGGATGCCTGTCCTTTTTGGGCATCATGTTAATTTAATATGCATGTGGGTGATTCCATGGCGGGTGATTCCACAAAATACATATTTAAATTAATGGATGTTTATGAGTTTAGAGTGCACTCGTATTAAATTAAGGTTAGGACAAAGTTCCAACCTATTTATTTATCTTGTAGTTGAAGACTACTAGGTATTCACTTTTTTCAGTTTAGTTTTATTATTTTCTAACAATTGTGAATGCTTCAGTTGATGTATAGAGTAGGCAATAGTGGTGTTGGGAAGCATTGGGCGATAGTGTGTATTCAGATTACCTAGAAGAAATTATCAGTTTTAATGGGTGTGCGTCTTATCATTAAAGGCATGGTGCTACTATTTATTTAGGCACGCTTATTTATTGAAGTGCTTGACAAATATTTATTATTTTGTATCTGCATGGGCGCTCAGTTTAAATATTTCATTATTGGATATTATATTTGGGCACAACGGCCGACTCTTCGGCTGCCCAACCGCTTTATTTTGTATTTGGACAAAAATAAACACAAAAGCTAAAAAATGCTAATGGTAAAATTGGACTATTTTTTAGCTTTGAGATTAATAAATCTATAAATATATGCCTTGTGAAGCGCTCACACAAGGCATGGGGGAAGATTGCATCCAATTTGTATTTTTGTTTCATGTCGTGCAAACTCTCTTCTTGCTTTTATGAGTTTTAGTAGAGTTCTTTGTTCTTGGGGACCTTCCAGCACTCACTACGTACGCATCCAGCATCCGATTTGCATGCCAACTTTTCTCATTTTGGGGGAGTGAAGGTGTAAAAGACTTATGATTGAGTGTGAGTTGGGAGCAAGATTGTGGAAAGGTAAGCACTTTGAAACTCAATTCCTAGCAGACAATTCTTGTCATGCAAAGGATGAATCACATCCCACCTATGGGAGGCCTACATGTAGGGGAGGAGAATAGATCAGAAGAGATAAGGAGGGCACCTAATTATCAACTTAGATATTGTAACGAGCTGGGGGATTAAGTTTCAAGCCTAACCATAGGGGTTCAATAAAATAGACAAGACATATGGAGGAAAGAAACTCTAGAAATAGGAAATGGAATATCTTATAGAACTTAAGAAACAAATGACTACCAACTTGTGTTACTCTAGAAGAGTTTGAACAACTGTATAATTTCTCTTAGGCTTAGAACTTTTCATCCAAGGTAAAAGCTTTGAAAAAACACTTTTCAAGACAATAGCTTGAACTCTGTTTAGCCCAAAAGACTCAACTACAACAACACAAAAATGATCTTTGTGTACAAACAATGTACTGATCTTCCATGTCAAAAGCTTGGTATATGTATGAAATACATGCAAGACCACTTCAACCCTCCAAATCCTTGTATAGCAACAATATCACAATCCTAAATCTCCCCAATATCTGTCAGAAATATGTATCCACAAGCACATGTCAATCTTCTCCCTATTTACTTGAGTGCTTTTCTTGAAATTCATTTTAGGCCCTATGTCTGGTTACAACTTATTTCAACCATCACTTTTTTATATGGATTAAGAATAGGGTCACATATAGTTAAGGATAGGTTGGCCAATTAGAGAATAACTTCAAACCTTATCTCACCTTATCATCTCTCAACATATCAAAACTTCCATATTCCACCCTCATTCAGAATGTCCACCACCCTATTACTAAACCCACATCTTAGTTCTTGTGGATTTCTTTTCATGATCAATAGAGCAATTGCTAAATTAACCAATTTCTTTTCCAACTCTACTAGAATAGCTTCCTCTAATAGAGATCCAAACACAACAAGATCTTTATAAGTTCTTTTCTTATCCTCAAATCTCACACCTAAAAAGCTATCTGATAATAGCAATGTGTCTTTCACAGTACAATGCATCCTTGAAGTCGAAGGTGAAAGCAAAGTGCTAAGGACCTAACGAGATAGAGACACTAGTTGTTACTACCATGGTGCTAGACTTGCTTATGTTTCTTGCTATAGCTCTCTAAGAGAGATCCCCATCTCCATCCATTATTCTCCTAACATATGAGAAGCAAAGTGGCCACATGCTACTAATGACGTCGACTTGGACAACACTAACATTGGCTTATAGCCATCCTCCAAGGTTCTTTATGAATGGATACATAGCATCACAACACCAAAAACATTGTTTTCTTATAAATACATCCATTTTTTTTTTAAAGCTTGGAAAACTTGTACTAGTTAGAATGTTTCCTTGCATTTGTCTAAATAAATCTAGCCAATGATCTCATTAAGTCATTACAACTTAATTTTGGATACACAAATCCTTCATTGAATCTGTAACCACATGACATCCACCCCCTTGAAACCCATACATCCTCTAGCATGTGCTACACTATGCAGCCTACTTGGATCAAAAGCCCAAAGTAATTTCCTAAAGTATCATGCTTATCAAAAATATAATCACCTCCAAGATCAAAAGCCAAAATAATCATTTTTCATAAGTCTTTACCATCATGGCATCCACTTGTATCATAAACTTGAATGCTTTTCTCCCTCATAAGCATACATTCAAACCATTTCTCTCCCCTTGGATTGTAGGATATCATAAGTTTTCATAGCCCACATAACATATATTTACCTGGATCTTGTTGCATGAAATCTATATATCCTATTAGATCAAATGGTAGAGATAAACAATCAAACATGTCATAGCTTGAAAATCCCCCTAGATCATTAGATAACTTTGAGTATTTCAACATCTCTTTTACAATCTGCTTAAAATCCTTTATCTCATATAATATATTCATGTTTGTTCCATCATCATGTACATAAAAGCACACTTTTCCTTGGTTTATCATTCATACTTGTGTATCCTATAGTATATGTAGAAATGCAAGTAAACTAGTTTCACCCCCTCTAGCTTTGTAACCATTGTAATATATCCATGGATAGGAAAACTCCATAGCATAGATCTCTCCATATACTAATAAGATAACACCTTGAAGAGCACATTTGTCGGCTTGCATGGATTGATAGTGATTTATAATCTTCACAGTGTATCCTCAATCTTAGTATCTGTATCTTCTGCATCCTCATTTAAAACATCATATGTATTCTCTATCATCAATCTATTATCTTATACACCCTCCAAAAATTTATCCATATTACTAGATAACTCATCCATATCATTAGCATCTTGAAAATCACTTTGCATCCATGTAGCATTAGAAAATTTAGCCCGAACATTTGTAGAACCACATCTATATCATACAAGTCACTTGCATCTTTAGTATCCAAAACAACATCCCAAGAAGTGGAGAATCCCCAAGGTTATCTTGCACAATCTTTGTTGCATCCTGTTGTAAAGCATTCTTGCAACCCAGCTCTAGATCATCCACTAACATTTTTCCCTTATCTTCAACAATGATATCTGTGTTCTATATATTTGCCAAATATGCATAAATGGAATAAGAATCCATGGATGAATCCCATTTGGTATTCTCTTTGGTGCTTCCACCTACATGATTTAGCTTTGTGTTTGACAATTTACCCTTTAAACCCAAAATTTGCATGGCATGGGTCCATAATTCTACTCTCTTACCTACACTGGAAACTAGAGATCTCTCCATTTGCAATCCATAGATAGCAATATCTAAGGGTGCATATGCATTCCACACTATGAGATCTTCAAGAATCTTCTAGATACTCCCCTTTTGACGTTTGTACAAAGAGTCATGCTAGTTTCATTTGCATGAATCTTCCCATCCTTCTAGAAAATCATATTCTTTCTTAAAGCATCTTTGTATGACTCCAATCTTTGTGATCATGCTCTATATTATCACACCATATACAATGGTGGACAAAACCTTTCATAGGCATGGTCTTAAAGGTATGAGATTTCTATCACTCTTCAAGAATAGTAAGCTTAATCCATAAATCGAGCATATTATTCATTAGTCTATCAATGGCACCATCTTTTGAAGAATCTACAAAAGGTATGGAAGGCGTTCCCTAATCACTAGCTCTAACTTTTGTGATTGACCAAGCACTAGACATGGCCAATAGCTCTATTCTTCTCTATCTCTTCACTACTTTAGATACATGATCCTATATATCTTTCCATTTAATCCTCATACCTTGCTCTATAGTATCACCTTCTAATAGCTTCTCTAGCTCTTGTTGCAACAAAGGGTCCATTGCCTATAAAAACAAAAGAACTTTCTTTGTAATCAAATATAATTTCTCTATACTATGCAATTGATCAAACTATAGTTAGACACATAGTTAATAGCTCATATAAAACTCTTTCCAAGATGATAGCCTGGAATCCATTCACACCAAAAGACTCTAATATAGCAATAAAATTATGTTTGTGTATACAAACAATGTACTCTTCTTTACCAAAATAGCAATATGTATACATAAAATGCACCTAAGATCACTTCAGTCTTATATCCTTGCATAACAACAATATTAAAGTCCTAAATCTCCCCAGTATTTATCACAAATAGGCATCTACAAGTATCAATTAGGTTTTTGTCTATTTACTTTAGTGATTTTCCTAAATTCATTCTCTTGTATGCAAGCTCTATGTTTGGCTGCAACTTGTTTTGACCATAACTTTATCTTATGGACTCCAAATAGTGTTATCCAAGTACTAAAATCAAAGTTAAATTATAAGAAAAAATAGTTAAAAATCACATTTTTTAATAAATACATCATTTTTTTCTTGGAAGACTTATATCACTTAAAATAATATCAAGGCCAAAAGTGGGCCTCATACTAGCTCTATTGGCTCTAGCCAAGCTCTTGCACAAGCCAAACAATCCTCATGGCCTCGTGCTTAAGAGCATGTTGATGAACAGCTTTTCTCACTAATGTGTTTGTAACCATAGGTTTCAAACTATAGTCCAATAGTTTACCCATTCCCACTCCAAGCATAAGGATCTTTCCATACATAAATGACTACTTCACCTTGATTTACACACATACAAAGGGCACCTCTAGCAAAACACTATGGCCCTTGCAACTCTTCTACATCCCAAGGATTGGCCCATAGATGTGCCATCTTAACACATAAAGAACAATGAAACATAGTTCTCTCTTTGTATTTTTCTAATCTAGGAGATTTAGTATTTTCTCATGTACACTTTTCCCAAGATAACCACTCTAACCTCTACAACAAAGAAACCTCTTTCACTCAACATAGGTCAATGGTTTCTCAGACAATTACTATGGATTCTAGGAGAATCTTTTTGATACCATATTTGGATGCACATGCAATGTGGTATGCCATAGTTCCCAAACAATTCCAACTAGACATCAACCATTTGATGCTCAAAATCATTCTTTCCATGCTTTACTCTAATGTAATGCAATGTTGGAGAGATGGAACTGGGCTAGCCCATGCTTCCACTCTTTTAAATATGCTACAAAATCCTAAATGCTTCACTATAATGTACAACCATTTAGTTTTTCATAATGACTTAGAATTTCAGCCCTTATTTCGCATTGATATTTTATATGTAACAACCTCTATATGGCATGTGTCACTTTTTCATAAAACATCCTTAACTAAGTACTTTAATATAAAAGCAAGGATAGGCTAAGGCTAAACCCCATCTAAATATGTTTTTCTAAATTTGTTTATTTTTCTATATCTACTTTTTGTTCTTTTTTCTTTTTCTCTTATTTTCTATAAAATTTCTCAATTATTTTTTATATGAATGCTAATAATTTTGTAATTTTGGATAATAAAATAAAGAAAAATAGCCATGGCAAGGAGCACGTATCATTTTATCCCACATGCACTATTACTTCCACCAAATTTATCAATTATCATCATATTTCTCAATTTTATGTGTTTTGAGTCTATACTTGGTAATTAATTTTTGCATTATGATAACCACACATTCTGAAGTAACCCTTAAACACAACATAAATCACTTCTATATTGAATTTTAGTCCATATGTATCTCAATTTCATCACAAAAACAATAATAGAATTGAATTTCCTTTAAAACGGCGACTCATTGTAACAAAACCACTCAATTTTTCATGTTTTTTGAGATACGTAGGCCACTCTCATTGATGCTCCACACAACCTATCAACCACGTTTACACTCCCTCACTCCATTGCTTGCATTTTGTCTCAATTTGTTACCCTTCCCTCTCATCCTCTCAGCCCACATGAACAACAATTATGGTGAGAGAGAAAGAGGAGAGAGAAAGACTAGATTTTCAATTCTCTATATACCGCATCATTTTGTGTAATACAAATAGTGATGTGAATCAAAAAATTACTACATCTCATGCCTAGGGCTACTCTTTACAATTCGATCGGTTGTAAATTATAGATTTGAGGGGGCGGAAAAAAAATACGCTACCCCTTTATGTGTAGATTTTTGAGCTTTAAGCTCTTTTAATCCATATGAACTACTTGATTATCAACTTATTGGGTTCATGCCTTACTCATTCATACTATCACCAAGTAATTTGACTAAAATGAGAGGACCAAACAAACTCGGGTTTAAGATCTAAAAACACAGTTGCATTTCTAACGTTGTTTTCTACTAATTTGGCCTCCTAGATGTTATTTTTGACTTCTCAATCAAGCTATTGCTTTGTAACACTAAAGTTAGCCCTCTGTAAATGGGCCATATAATGAACTCCAATTGACAAATGAATTCTTTCAACATGTTCTAGGCCATCTAATTTTGCTTAGAAAACTCTGACACCTCTCTTGATTTTTACTGCAAATGCTCTAGTTTTTAAATTCATTTTTTGTGCCTAGTCCCAGTAATGCTTAAGTTGCATCTCTTTAAATGGGCCACCTAACAAACTTGGATTGATGAATGGATGGTTCCAACATATTTAACCCACCAAATTTTGCTTAGAAAACTTTCATACCTCTCGATTTTTACTACAAGTCTAACGAACTACTCTGATTGACAATGGACACTTTCAATGTATTCTATGCCACTTGCTTTCACTTAAAAAACTCCATTACCTCTTGATTTTACTATAAATTCTCTATTTTTTGCTTTAGTTTTGGCACCTAAATACAAATCTCATTCATGAGACCATGGAATAGGGCGACTCAGTCCATGGAACCCATGAATGGATCTATGCACAAATAGAACATAAAGAGCATCAAGTTGCTTCAAACAAACTACACAACAAAATAGAGACTACAACTATCACCTTATCCCCTGATAAATATGAAGGCATGAACTTCATGAGGGATAGACCAAATATAATCTCAAAAATAGATCAAGAGCTAGTCACAAACTAATTGGTCCAATAGAGACTAGCAAAAAGAGCTATGAAAGAGGTCATCCTAAGTGATGGTATGCCTTGCCACCCTAATTTAGGTCAACTAGATTAGAAACTCCCACTAGGCAAGGACTCCTATGGCCTAGTCTATATAAATTTATTTATTTTTAATTTTTTCATATTTTTTATTATTAATTATTTGGTACTCGAATGTGTAAAAAGGAGGCAATTGACCATATTGTGATCCAAGGAGAGCAAGGCATCGGTGTCACGTCGCTACATGGACACAGTGTGAAAAACCCCAGAGTACATCATCATGTGACATTCTTATTAATCTAGAGAGTCAATATCATATTAGTCATTATTGTTAGTGTCCATAATATGGATGGTTCAAAACTATGGGAAATTTGGGCCATTTTAGCCTATTTTTGTTATTGTGGTCATTAGTTCTTGTACATATCCACAAAAGTTATAGTAAACTTCTAAAATAGAGTGACATGTAGACAAAAAGTGGCTTTTCAGTCACTTTTGAAAAATCTCATAAAAAAGAAGGGCCCTTGAGTTTGTGCCACATACAATTGCAGTTTGCAAGTAGTAAACAACACTTTGAACGATAAAAAAGGAGGAGCAATCAGGGAGGGTTTTGATTAGGTATCCTAGACTCTTACCCCCTTTCAAAGTCAATGAAACCATCAAATTTTGTGTCTATGCAATAGAGTAGAAGCTAGTGTTTGGTGCGCATTTTTGGGTATAACAATGATCTCTAGGAGATATAATGCTTAGAGATTGCTTCCAAGCAGTATTAGACATTGTTTAGATAATCCAAGAACCATTTGTCTTGGAGTTTAGCCATCAAATGATCAAGTTATGATTTCTATAATAACCAAGAAGATACAAGGCTGATATGTATTTGGATTCCCGTACAAGGCTTTTATTTCCCTTCTCAAGTTCTATGAATAGTGCTTCTAGGAGAAGTATTTGGGTTTCTCCTACCAAGAAATCATCTAAAGCTATTGACATTTGGACTGTTTGGATTATTTGCCTTGGATGTCTAGAGTTTACATATAATACATGCAAAGTTTGAATCATTGAAGTTTGTCTTTATATTGTATAAAGGCCTTGATAGAATTGGCAGAAGATTTTACGATTGATTCATGATGTATGGACATGTCTTGAAGATAACTTGATTTTCAACATTCTTGGGATTCATTTGAATCTCCTACCTATTCTTTTTCTTCTCTTCTATCTCCTATTCTCTACTTTCTTCTCTCTTTGGTCCTCAGTGCATATGACCTTTCAACTAAAACTTCTTTAACATTGGTGAACTAGATGTAAAAGGTAGTCAAAAGGAAAGGTAGAATGGGAGAACCTTCAAGCATAGTTTCTAGTGATGTTTATAGTGGTTAGTGCAAAATATGAATATGCTTATGCAAGTACAACAACAACAATAGGTAATGTATGCTTCCGTCCAAATAGAAACAGTTGGAATAAATGCTCTGCAAGTAGTGGAGCGTGAGATGTTGTTTAATGGCAGAAATGCATCTGCATATTTCAATACCTATGCTCAAAATATAGAGTTCTTTCGGGTGACTCTAGTTAAATGGAGTTGATATTTTGTATAGAGCACTGTACATGAATTGAAAGCCTCAGCTAGTGAATTATACATGTAGGATGCTGATTGGGTAGCTTTTCAGAAGACACTCTTGGAAGAATTCCATATTGAAGACACCAATTTGATCACTCGTAATACTTTCCAAGAGTGAATTTTAAAACCCAATGAGGGTCTTGTGTCTACAAAGTTATTTAAAGAATTTCAAAGTTGGTTTAAGTAGTTAGATGTGATAGAATAGTAGACATGTTTAAGTTAGAAAATTGAATTGTTTCTACAAGCAACAAATCTTGAGCTTCAAGAGAAGCTTGATGATTTGTTAGAGGATCAGACTACAAAGATAAGACTTAAAACAGACTAGAGGCATGTTAAGAATAATGTTACTACATTGGTGAAAAAACATAGAAGAAGAGAAAGATTTCATGTATCTAGGTTGCTCAGTGTTATGAGCAAAACAATTGATGTATTTAGTAAGCCACCTCCTTTTGTGGCTAACCCTATGGTTGCACCTACTATTTCCACTGTTAGGGTAGATGTATTAGATGAATTGGTTAAAGGCATGCAGAGTCTTTAGTTGAAAGTCACAAAATTGGATGAGAAAGGACAAGACGAAAAGGGATGGAAAACAACCCCTAGACTAGGGAAAAGATATATGTGGTGTGATAGTTTACAGCATGAAAGGAAGGATTGTGTTGTTTATCAAGAGGCCTTGCCATGGAAGCTCACCTTTTGGAAAGATGGCAAGATCCACGCACAAGAAATGGGATTGCCTCTTTCATTGAATTTTGAAAAGGGAGGTATGCAAAAGTTGTCAGAAGATTTGATTGTTTGAAATGCTTATGTGGCCATACATGCTACTATTTTTTTATCTACAGTTGAATAGAATAGAATGACTGGCCCAAAGGCTACAGTATGGACACATGTTCTACATGCAACTGAAAAGAGGAAAGCTACTGATAGTAAAATTCGGGGAAGTCACTATATGTATACCTCTACATCATGTGCATTCAAGGCCTATTTATAAATATCCTTATCTATGAATTTTTTCTAAATAAAACATACCCTTTTCGATTCAATCTGTAAATAACCCCTTTACATTACACCCTTCTATATGTAAAAAAATGTATAAAATTAGTATTTTAAAATACCTTATTTTTAACCTACGTAGCATACATATATTCATGAGCAATTTACCTAAGTAGTAAAATGTGTTATACAAGGCAAGACATTTGTAACATGATTGGCTAGGAATCACTGCTAGATGCATATTCAATGTATGCATATTTAGCAAAAGTACAAATCATGGATGTACTTGTGGAAGAGAAATGGAAGAGAGATAAAGATAATGCAAGGACATGTAAGTGAGTGATAGGAAGTGTGGATCAATCTAAAGTTGCAAATCAGTCACCTCTCGAGCATGTTATGGAAGAGGTTGGTACAAGCAGAAATAAGATAGCAAATAGGAGGGAAAAACGAAGGGCAAGCAACCAGGATTTAAGCTATAGTCGAATATTGACATAGCCATGGATCTCAAGAAGGTCCTTCAAGAATGTATTTTAAATGGGTGGGTGAAATTCACCTTGGGAGAGGTTTTTAGCATCACCAAAGTGGGATTTTCATGATGAAATCATTGATATAATTAAGAGAAAGTGTCAATTTCTTGGTGATACCACTATTACATTGCTACAATTTGAAGAGAAAACTAGTTATTTGGGCACTCAAGATGAATATGAACATTATGTAAGTTCTAGTTTATCAATGAATGATGCTACTAATTAGTGGGGTAGCGCGTGGAAAAGAGAAGAAAGTGGCTGAAAATACATTGTCTTATAGCGATATGCATAGTGGAGTAAGGTAGATGCAACAATATAGGGAAGAGACTCTAGGATTTATTCTTTCAAGTCATTACACAAGAAATCACTGGGCAAGGACTACCACTGAAACAATAGTGAAAATAGAGGAGTGTAAAACTCCTTGTGTTGCTTTGCTTGACCATAGGTCCAAGATTAATGTCATTGAGTGTGGATTGTATGAGAATGGTACACAGCCTATGGACATTGATCATGGTTACTATATGAGGATTGCAAATAATTCTTCGAGGGTGCTCTATGCTATGTGTCCTAACGTAAAAGTGACAATTGGTGATGTACAAGAAAAGCAACACTTCTTTGTGTAAGATAGTTCCTCATATGTAGTGAATTTGGGATAGTCTTACATTAGAGGAGTGCAAATGGAAACAAAGGTGCTTGATTATGGTTTTTCTCATACAAGAGTCAAAAGCAAGGATGGGAGGAAAGCAGTCAAATTTCTTACCATTTGTGTCAATAATCCTAAGAATTGGGATATACTTTGAGTCTCCTTTACCTCCAAATGCAAGGAAATTCAAAGAATCCGAATGTCGCTGAGCACTGCTATAATGCAGGGCTACATTAGTATTGTTCAGAGGATGTACTTGCCTCCTGATGGAATGAAGCATGTACTTACCAATAGTTATTCTTAGTTTATAGTAAATAGTTCATGTTGGTTTAATCCTATGGAAGCTATGTGTAAGGTTGAACGCATATCAATGAAACGGGTTGCTAAGGAACTAAGAGCATTGGGGTTGTTAACTGAAAATGAATGCATTTTAGGCCTCTTTTATTGACTGAATATTACCAACACTATGGTTGAAATTTCAGCATGCATCCAAAAAATGAGGGTGAAAATAGAGTGTTGTCAATATGTTTTTTGGACATGTATAATGTTATAGCATTATTTTCTTAGTAGGAAGGATTATAATGGGCTAAAGTAGTTGTGGAGACAACATATAACATGGTTGATAAAAAGGTGAAACCAATTGCTTTATTGCTTCCACCAGACAATAAGGATCTGTATAAGAAAGTGTCAAGGCGACCAATTTTATAGGATATTAAAGATACAGGTCATTAGTTTATAGTTGAAACATTACAGGAACTGAAAGTTGATGCAAAAGGGCTTCTTTTGCTTGCTAAAATAGACTATTTTATGCAAATGTCGGCTAGGCATGGGAAAGCATTTACATATCATCCAATTGAAATAGGCTATGTGGATACATATGTTGTCTCTCCTATGGTTATACGTATAAGAAAGTGTCAAGGCAACCAAGTTTATAGGATCTTAAGGATATAAATCATTAGTTTTTTGCTGAAACATTAAAAGAACTGAAAGTTGCTGTAAAAGCGTTTCTTTTTCTTGCTAAAATAGACTATTTTATGCAAATGTTGGCTAGGCATGGGAAAGCATTTACATATCATCTAGTTGAAATAAGCTATGTATATATGTATGTTGCCTCTCCTATGGTTATATTTACCACACCACATGCACCATGGAACTTGAGGCCTATTCTAGTCCCTAAAGCTTACGTGCCAAAGCTAATGGATTCACTAAATGAAAAGATACACATAAAGATCTTGGAGCCTCCTTTAGCCCCATACTCAAATTGTTGGTTTATTTTTCCCAAAAACAATGGGGCATTGAATTTATTCAAGACATGTAGCCAGTCAATAAAATGACCATAAGAAATGTGGGTATAGGTCCTATGGTTGATGAATTTGCAAAGGCCTTTAAAGGCAGAGAGATCTATTCTTTGGGTGATCTTTACTCAAGGTATGACCAATTTCAGCTTGGAGTTGAGAGCAAGGATATCAAAACCATACAGACTTCCTTAACTCCATGGCACACGTGACAAATGCTATGCATAGGGTACTCGAGGATTCTATACTAGCATTGATAATGCCCTTCTTGGATTATATTCTAATCAAAGGGTGTGCAGTGGATGAAAACAATGAAGAGATGGATGCTCATGGGTGCATATAGTTTATTGCAAACCATATTGTTGATTGTGAAAGAATGTTGACACATCTAGAAGAGGTGTATTTAAGTCTTTTTGGACCAAAGTAAGACTTTGGAGTTGAAGAGATTTTAATTATTGGGCATATATGAGGGCCCTATGGGAGAAAACCATCATTAGGGAAAATAGATGGGATTGATAGAATGCAAGATGTATGCACAACAGTATCTAAGGTACCTAGATTCTTAGGTGCATGTGTATTTTATTTGATATGGATCCATTTCTTTGCACATATAGCTGATGCTCTATATTAAATCTTGAGGAAAGGCCAAAGGTTTCACTACAAAAGAAAGCAAAAGAAAGCAATGAAGAAATTGAAGCGGCTCTTGAAATCTCCTCCTACATTAAGAAAGGCTAATTATTCACATGGGAAGCCTATCATTATTATTGTACATACAAGTGCAATCGGGATTGGATGGGAAATCCAGCAAGTTGATGAGGAAGGACAATGATATGCAATCTGACTTGGTGCTAAAGTATTGATCGAATGGTAGAGAAGGTATCCATTGATTAAATGAGAATTATGGTAAATTGTGATAGCCCTTAAATTTAATGAGTATTTTATGGATACTTATGTGGTCCACTGAGATTGATTGTTTGTCAATATTGGGTATGATTACTAGTTGTGCTACCCCAAACATTGCTATGCTCCAATGGATTGCATACATCAAAACTTTGAACCCTGAGTTTAAGCATATTGCAAGAAGAGATAACCTAATGGGAGACATGTTATCTCAGGCATACAATGAGAATGAAGATGGGATGATGGATGAGAAGGAAGAAGATGACTTTTTTTACTATTGACAATGATGTTTTTATTGGTGAAACTAAATTAGTAGCTGTTGTAACTACACGTATAGTCTCAGTAATGTGCGGACAACATTAAATGTAGTAAGCACATCAATTGATTTGTCAATACAAGTGTTGTAATAATGAATTTAGCAATGCAAGGAGTTGCTATAGTACTAATAGAAGCTTTGACAACAAATATAATACACTTTAGATACTATGTATCTTGTATAGAAGTATTTTTGAAAGACAAATATGTAGGAGAGTGGCTGAGAATTGGTTAATACTTCAGCACATTAACAAAGAGAAAAGAGTAGTGGGATGAGGAGTTTAAGAAGATCAAGAGGAAAGCCTATGGGTTTTTCTTGAGGGATTGGTACTTCTGGAAACATGCTAAGAAGAAACGTGGTATGCCATTGCAAGTTCTAGGTGACAAAGCTTCACAAGTAAACATTATACATGAGTTTCATGAAGGCTTATGGGCTGGCCACAGAGGCATTTGGGGTACTTTTCTAAAGATCAAAGAAAGATATTGGTTGCAGGGCATGTATAAGGATATTTCTCACTTTGTGGAAACATGTATGACATGCTTGTTGTGTGGTAGTAGATGCATATACTAAGTCTCCTCAAAGTGAGAGAGCTCCTTTATTCTTGTTAGAATTATATGCATTAGAGGAACCATCTTGCAGTGAGACTTCATCAACAAGCAATGAATAAAAAGAGAGGTCCACTATAGATGGAGCCCTAAGAGAGACACCAAGGAAAAGGGGATTCTACTATAAGAAAATCTATCTTGTAACATCAATAAGCTCTTGTTTTATTCTTTATGTGATCACAACATAGAAAAATAACACCATAATAAAAAAAACTTCATGCAACTTCATAGAAACAATCTCCCATGGCTTTATTCTTCAATAAAATTCATCATTTTATTCACATTCTTCATATAATTCATCAACCAACAAAGAGAACAAAAAAGAAACACCACTTTGAATGGAAATAGTCACATATCATTCTTCTTCAATGTCTTCATAGTTTTCTCTCACAGTCTCTCATAGATAGATACATTGATTGGCATAGAATCGCGACTATCTGTGACCCTCTCTTTCTCTCTCAATAAATAGTACATCATCTCCTCACTACAATACTCAATAATCATTTCTCTCAGAGTATCTCATAGATAGATACATTGTTTGGCATAGAATTGACTATCTCTGACCCTCTCTTTCTCTGTCAATCAATAGTACATCATCTCCTCACTACAATACTCAATAATCACCCATAATAGTACTTCTTTGGTTGTGAATTTCCCTTCCAAAAGGTGTGCCTGATATGAAAGGTCACCAGAGCCACTACATTGTGTGCCTTCATAGCTCACCACTGTCACTTCACTCCAGCCTTCTCTTTAGTTTCCAACAGCTACTTCTTTGACTTCTTCAAGATCTTTTGAACTTGTATTTACCTCTTTCCAAGGCTAGAAAAATTTCCAAAAATCATACATACCTTCCACAGAACACTTACAAAAGATTCACAAAACAGAACAGAAACAGAGCAAGAATAGAGGCTCTAGAGAAGCTCAACAAAAGGTTATAGAAGGTTAATAGAAGGCATCAGAACCTCATAACTCATACTAAAACCATTCCAAACTATAAAAAACTATTCAATGAGCTTGCAAACAATATCAAACATCAACAATCATCACTCTATCCCTTCATATAGAAAGAAAAGAGAACCAAACATAAGCTTAATAGAACGCAACATAACCAAACAGAACCTATCAAAATGTCAACAGATCATCATAAAGCCTCATATCTCAGCTCAAAAAGACCATGAACTTATCAAAACCATTCCATCATATCCAAAACACTCTCAAACCACTTCTAAACCAATCAATCACCATAGAGAATCAAGCATTTAGTACAAAAAACAATGAAAATCAGCCCAAAAAAATCATAGCACTTCCACAATCAACATATCCCCACACTTAAAAAGGGAAGCATCCTCGCGACCTAGGAAAAAGAAATTACAAGTTTATTCAAGAGCTCATATCTTTGATCTTAAATATCAATCTTCACGAAAACTCCATCCAACCACGATCCCAACTTATCACTTGTATCTCTGATAAATAATATAACGAAAGAAAAACCCTTTATCCACTAACACTTCTTAAATCAACAAAAAAAAACTAGTAACGAATATAAGAAGTTTCTTCTGTCCATCCATCCATCAATTTGCTTCACGATTGTCCATCTTCATCTTCAACTCCACTTGAGAGAAAAATAATACATACACATACACTGACAATTGACACAAAACTAGATAGTCTGAATGGCCTATGCTCCCAAAAATGGAGAGCAAATGAAAATATTTTCATTAAGAAAAAAAATGATACAATCATGAAAACCTCATTTGCTAAGCAAGATGAAGATGTTTCTTCTTAAATTGCATACTCAATTTAAGACATTCCAAGGATTTGTTCTCATGTACAAAGTACTGAGGTACATTTTGGAGAAATTGGAGACAACACATTCTTTCTAGTAAGATGATAAACCTAGTGGGGAAGGTATGTGCAAGGTAATATAGTACATCCATTTGAGCAGTAGCTATATCCACATTCGAATCTATGATCAACTGGGGGATACTCTTCCAAGTATTCAAATGAGATTGTTGATGCATGAAGGCAAGATACCAACAAAAATGAGATGTAAGATGAACACTGGTATCCTTAGAAGTAACATGTACTCTGGAAAAATGAAGATAAGAATTTGAACATGCCATAGATGTATCCCAGGACCCTAAAATCAAAAGGCCAGTTAAAAATTAGCCCTATCACAGAATCATGCAACATCCATTGTCGTCAACGAAGAATGTCATGATCATAGTTAGGTGTATCCAACATTGTTTGGGGAGGAAGGTTAATGTAACCATATGGAGAGGGTAATGGAATAAGAGGAGAAGATTGTAATGGAGAATAAGATAACTCATAGAATGAGGGTAAATGAAGTGATAAGGAAGGTGGAAAAGATGGAGAATGCATAAAAAAGGTTTGAAGGGAATCTGCGAAAAAGATAGAAGGAATAGGAATGGTAGGAGGAGGTTGAAAAGGGGTAGGAGATATTGTGGGATCAACAATAAAAGGGCAAATGATAACCACAGGAATGTGAGGCGACCCAAAAGGGGTAAAATATAAAAGAGAAATGGTATCAAATTTAGACAAAAAAAGAGAAATATATAAAGGAAAACGATAAGATATGAGGGAATAAGACAAAAGATCTATAGGATCTAATGGATAGAAAGAACAACAAAAATTAAGATCCTGGAAAAAGAAATTAGTAAATAATTGATGATCAACAAGATATCTCAATAATTGAGATTGTAAAGGCTAGACATCAGATTTATGGAATACACTCTTAAGATGACGAGGTTCCAAAGCAGCAATCTCCAAAGGTGGATGCCAAGCATGTCCTTTACACCAAGATGTCTGCTCATGATAAGTCTTCAAACTCTCTACTAGCAAAAGCTCCACTGAGTGCACATACATAACAGTTTTCAAGATCACATCCCCCACATAAACATTTAGATATTCCTCATCAAGGATCTCCAAATGGCCTGTAAGATGCATAAAAGATAGTAACTAAACTTCATGGGGGAAACCAGCTCATCCACAAATCTATCAATAATAGCTCTCAACAAATTTGCAGACCAGAGATTTAACAATCCATCCTCTAGAGGTTCCAAATCCACATTGCTTAAGGATATGTTTAAGGCAAATCTTTACTGATGATATTTAAGCCAAAAGGAAGGAGGTGGTGACACCAAGTCAGTATAGCGAATAAAATCTTCATGCACAGAATTCATGCGATATTGGAGGTATTCTACTTTAGCAGCAAATATATCACACAGTTTAGCTTTATGCTGCAATTGGCCAAGCTCCTCCCTAGAAGATACGACTAAAGAAACTATAGGGACTAGATGAGGAATAGAAAGAGTGGCAACTTTCTGATGAAGCTCCTCAACAAGCTTCTTTTGGGCCTCAACAATTTCTTGGGAATACTATAGTTGACCTTCATAAGTTTCCAATTTACGAGTTTACTCTAATATCTCCTCAAGAGCTGCATTTTTATCAGTCATTAAGGACAAATTCTCAACTTCTAATGTAGCTACTTTAGCTTCCAGCTCCAAAATTCTGGCTTTCTGGTTATCCATCAAAACAATCGCCTCAATCATTTGCTATCAATGTCACTCAGGGTAGCTTTTTCTTATGACAAATCCTCCAAGACTTTACTCAACTGGCTGTGAATCCACCTTGTCTTGCAAGGAACCATACACTCCTGTGTAAACATATTAAAGACAAGATGTAAGGAAGGTCTCCCCAACGTAGACTGGACACTAGAAACTATCTGAGAGAGCAACGATCCAACTATCAATGTCTGTAAGGAAGCAGGAATTTGTTAATCTAGCTGTCCATCCCTCTGAGCTACAAATAGGTTAGGAAATGGGAGGAACGCAAGAAGGGAACTACTAGAAAGAGGAGGAGTAGTATCCTTGACCAGAGGATCTGCACAGCTGATACTCAATAGGGACTAGGTGGCCCTTTAGTACGTCGGCGCTTAATTCGACGCTTAATTCGGGAAAATCTTGGAGGGGGACTCATCCTCTGAAGCTAAGTTTTCCTGTAATGGGGGAGGGGATGTAACATGAGGTGGTGGCTACTTCGGAAGAGGAGAAGGATCAGCCACTAGCACACCACCAGAAGGAGGGGCAAGCATGATAATCTTTTGAAGGAAAGCACCATAAGACACATTAGTGCCCTAATATTTTTTGACTCTTTGGAAATGTTGATCCATCTTAGCTAACATGAAGGCTAACCAATTAAATTTTTGCCCTTCCAAGATCTACACAGAAGTAGTGAAAAGCTCCTTAGAGAGACATTTAGACGCAAGCTTACTCGAATCTGCCTTGCAAAAATTGGTGAAGTTGCTTCAATGTCGGGGAGGCAATAGGAGAATAAGAAACCCATGAGTTGGTAATAACCTTGCTGGTCACCGAAGGGGTAGATGTTTCCTTTTGAAGAAGAGAAAGGATCTCTTCAGTTGTCAATAATTGGTTTACACTAGGGACAAAAGAACCTAAAAGAGGCAAGCACAATACATCACTGATGTTGGCTGTGGATGAGCAAAAGTGTTGGTTATGAACCAAGCCAGACTGGTTCTTGTATGATGCCAAGAAGGAGTAGAAGATCATGTTGTTCACTAGCGAAAACTTCAAGGTCACAAAAGGACAAAGACTAGCACGATGAATACAATCCACCTCCAGAATGAGGGAATAATCATGTACTGGCAATGGCACATGTTGGATCACAAGTGGGTGAGTAGAGAAAGACGATGCCATTCAAGCTACACAAGATGTCCACACACACACACAACCAAGAAAAAAATAGGAAAAAATCATGCAAAACCCAAATAAAACCACAGCAAAGAAGGATATCACAAAAAAGTCACCAAAAAAAAAAGAAGGATTGGACCAGGCTTCCCTAAATAAACCACAGTCTACGAAAAAAAATCGACATGACCTATGCACATGTGCAACTGAAAGCTTCATGATATGCATGACAATCAAGCACCCTAATCCCCGTAATCAAGCACGCAAAAAGAAATATATAAGTTCTAGCATATCGTAGCCAAGACATAACTTGATCAAAAATAGAATGACCAACTCAAACCATCATGGACAAGTACGATCGACCTTTGGACTAAGGAATCCCAATCCTCGTAATCATCGAGTGTACACCTAAAGTGTGGTGAAGTGAGCGGGTGATCACTATCGCATTCATTTTAATCAATGAAAAATTAGTTTGTAATTCATTTTTAATTAAACCCTTAATGCATGGTGGATCGACTTTGTAACCCAAACCCACTCTTGACAAAATAACTAAGTGACTGGACTGGGGGTCTCTAAAAATGCAGTTCATTTTTACAATTATATGATGTTTGGCGCAAGTGCATGCATGCGTGACATCGAGGGGTTTATTTTAATTACAATTTAAATGTATTTGTAGAGCGTGTGTACATGCACTGTGAATGGATTTTAATTTACAAAGTACGTGGATTATGGTGCAACAATGCTCATGCAATGGCGGGGTTCCTTTTATAATTAAAGGTCAGGTTCATTTTAATTACAATTTATGATGTGCAGTGTGTTCATTTGGTGGATGCAACAGTCGATAGATTTTAAATTACAATTAATGGTGTGTTATGGTGCATGTGGGAGAGGGAAAAAGAAAAGGAACCTGGCGGGTGGACACCGCAAGGTCTGAAACGTACTCCACGTCCAAAGAATCCACACAAAAGAGGAAAAAAATCCACAAGTGGTAACAACAAGGTGACTAGGGGGAACAGTCTACCTCCTAACAAATACAAACCAAAAGATGAATACCATGATGCACCAAAGAAAAAGATGGGGGACTTGTGCAATGTGGATGATCACATCGTTAGGAAAGAGGATTAGAAAATTTGTATGTGTCTATTTTAAGATTTATCGGTGAGTTAGTAGGATTGATTCTTTGTGTGGTGTTTTGTGGGTTTTTTTCCTTTAAATGAGTTCCGCATTTACATAGGCAATGTAAGCTTCAGAAATATTGAAAAACATATGAAAGAGTGTGTGGAAATTTTCTAGGATTTTTTTGAAATTGTTTCAAAATTTTAGTGATTTTTTATTTATTTTTTTGAATTTTGAAAGGATTTTAAAAATTTTATAATATTTTATGTCATGTATTCATGTATGTTTAACAAAGAAAAATGATTCAAAAAATTAGCAATTTATTAAGAAATTTTTAGCTATTTTTAAAAAAATATTTTTAATGTTTTTTTAAAAATGATTTTTGGTGTTTTTTATAAAAAAATTTAATGGGTTCAGGTTTGAAAATTACATGTGAACAGTGCTAGTACGTATGAACTGCGCAGGAATGACTACAGCACGTGAAGGACTGCTAACATCCGCAACACCGCACAAACAACAGATCACATGCATCCATGCATGTAAACATTCACTAAACAACTGATGAGCAAGTCACAAACACGATCCATGAGACACGAACTGCACAGGATCGACAACTACAAACCCGCAGGAAACACTACTGATAGTCTCGCACACGAAAAATCGCAACAAGACACACAAAAACTGCCGCAGCGTGTGAACAAGGCCTAAAAACCCACAAGACAAAGGTTCTTGCATGTGGGGTAGGGTGGGAGGTGAAAGGGGGCTCAAGGAGGGGTGGTGGGTGTAGTGGAAATGGGGGGTTAGGAGGGGGGGACTAAGGGATGAGGGGTGTGGGGGAAATTGGTGGGGATGAAGGGGGGCTAACTAGGGGGTGGTGGGGAAGGTGGGGGTGAAGAAGGGGTGCGGGGAATGGGGGGGCTCAGGAGGGGGGTGCTAAGGGATGGCGGGGGGGGGGGGGGGGGGGGAGGGGGGGTAGGAAGGCTTGGGGTTGGGGTGGTCTATGTAGGGAGAGGAGGTGGGTGGTGTGGCAGAGCTGGCAAGGTGGCAGCATGGGCGGCGGCGGTGGTGGTAGAGGTAGCGACGGGCAGCATAAAGTGGAAGGGTAGCGGGGGTGGTAAGGGCCACAGCGTGCGGCGCAAGGATGCAGGGCAGGGGCAACAACAAGTGGAGGCGGGAGAAGAGGCCCATTGGCTAGGAGGCAGCCGCAACATAGGGCGGGAAGGGGGAGGAGGAGGAGGAGAACAGAGAGAAGGGTGGAGGAGGAGAATGGAGAGAAGGAGAGGAGGGGAGATGGAGGGAAGATGGAAGAGGGAGGGAGGACGAAGGGAGAAGAATGAGGGAGAGAAGGTAGGGGAGGAGGGGGAAGAAGGGTGGAGAAGGAGAATGGAGAGAGAAGTAGAAAGAAGGGAGCAGGAGGCAAGATGTAGGAGAGAGAGAGAGAAAGAGAGAGAGAGAGAGAGGGAGAGAATAAAGAAAAAGAGGGAGGAGAGAGAGGAGGAAAGGAGGGGGGAGGAGGAAACCGTCAGGGAGGGGGAAGGGTATTATTAATTTTTTTTAAAAAATAAGTACTTTAAAAAAAATCAAAGGGAGCCTCCCCTCCGTCCCGCACATAGGCGCGGTGCAAAGGTAGAAAAAATTTATAGTGATGGGACCCATAGACACCCGGGACACTGTCACGAGGGCGAACGGTACAACGGACACATCAAAAGACGTGTAAATTGAAAAACATGGATGTTCATGTGCAACACAGGAGGTGCGTACACACATAAAAACACGAAAAAATTTAATAAAACCCAAACTGTGCATGGGAATGAAATTTAATAAAAATGGAAAATGTGTTATAAGGCAGGGGAAATACGGTGGAAAAATGCGACAGGGGGTGCGGGGAGAATGCAAGGCATGCACATGGGAAGAAGGAGAAAATCGAGTCCGAAAAATGCATATTGGAATTAATATCAGAGAAATCGTCCGTCTGAACGAAGTGCGAAAAGAATGAGAAATATGCCGAAGAATGTGTCCGACAAGCCAATCACATCAAAACACAATTTTGATCAAGATAAGATGTCTTCACATGGAAAAAACCCAACAATTATACCCGAAAAGGGATTCGAAAATTAATAGTTAATGATCCGGTCACTGGAATGGAGGAAAGTCAAAAGGAGAAATGTCAAGACACAGATGATCTTCAGGAATGGCACATTAGAACTTAGTTCAGATGGGGTTAGGAGGTGTTCACATAGGAAAAACAATAAATCAAAGCTCGAAAACACCTATTAAAAATTAATAATGAAAAATCCATAGGTTGGAACAGGGTGGTGGAAAAATGAGAAATGGGCAAGAAGGGGTGACGATCAAGGTTATCCACTCAGAATTGAATTTCGAGGAGAATAGGGCAGGTTCACATGGAAAAATGATGAAAATATACATGAAAAAGACACGAAAACTCGCAAAAATTAATAATAGACAAACAGTATGTCGAAATGATAGGGTGTAAAAAGGGAAAATGTCATATGGAAGGTGTAGGATAGGGCTGTCATACAGATTGTCGTTCTTAAACAACAAAGGAGCATTCACATGAAAAAACGTCCAATTTGCAAGAATAGCGTAAAAAATTAATAACTTTCAATCCGTTGCTCGGAATAGGGGGCAATAAAAAGCAAAAAGATATAGTTTAAAGGGATATACATGGCTATAAGGTTGAATTTTGGTTTTTGTAAACTTAGGATGTGTGACATGAAAAAACGACCAAAATGCCGTGTAAAGAAAAATAAAAAGAGGAACAGCCTCGTAGGTAACGGAGACAAGGGCTGGTGTGTGGGCAAGGGACCCATTAAGGTAAAGTGAAGACATGGGATATACAAATATTCCATAAATGACATATGCAAAATGTATGCTTGGCACACGCGCATGGATCCATTCCCACACTTACAACCTCACTGGGTAGGGTGAAATGACTCCCCATGGACACAAGACATGTCACCAGATCCTATGTTAATGTCCCCACACTTAAAACATGACCATCACTTGCAAACAGAATGTATAGGGTTAGAAAAATTTGGCCTAGTTTTTCGCGTATTATAGTTGACTGTTGACGTCGCATCCTCTCTCACAGTGGGCTGCTGTAGGAGGTACCAAGATGTCTTCATAGCATACGTCCAACATGGTAGGGACCATGTAGCAACACACCCAAGGAGGCGGCTTTGTTGATGAAGATGTAAGAATTCGAGTGATGACGAAGGATATTTGCACTCAACGCACAATCAATTAAATGGGGAGGAAATAACAATCACTTGCCCCATAATATACATCACTCGATGAATCTCATAGAGAACCCCATAATGTACACCTGATTCAGAAATTGACAAGGGAAATGGGATAGAAGGAGTATGCCATGGTGCACAGTTGATGGTGCATAAGTGTGTCCAACCCCGTCCGGCATAGGGGCAAGCAGGAAGGCTAGGGAGCCTTATGGTGCAGTGTATAGAACAAGGTGACGTATCCTATGATGAGGGCAAAGACCCATCCCATGGGTGCATAGGGAAAGGAAAACATACCTTGTGCCAAGTGTCATAATGTCTCTCAATCTCACCTCTCGATGATTGTTTTGAGAACACACCACTCACACTTGACCCCCTCTGACGAACACTCTATTTGAGAATATAGGGAAACCTAATCCTTACACCCGTTATTGTTATCCTCACAATCGCTTGTGCAAAGGTTGTATGCCTTGAGCGTATTTGATGGTGCAGTAATGTATCCCGCCTTGTGGTGGCATATAGTGCAAGAAGGAAGGCTAGGGAGCCTTATAGTGGAGTGCACATGAAATCATGCGTTGTGCATTGAGAGGCCCAGCCTGTGCATGCAATCCTCCATTCCACAATATAGCTTACCCCTCATGATTTGAAGGGAAAGGACTAGTCACTCACCCCACCCTATATCTCATGCTCTGTTAATAAATACAAAGGATAGCCCATACTCACAGCCCATCTTGTTAGGATGAAAGCTCACATCACTCAATTGTTTGTTTCTCGATGAAGATCGCTTTGTCTGTTGACTAGCATCAGGGAGTTGATGACGAGGCATACCTAGGGAGGTAGCCCATATATCTAATACTATAGATTTTTTGGAGATTCTGTCATCTGTGTTGGGAAATCACATGTTCTGCGAGGAATACAGAGATAGCACACCAAGGAAGGTGGCTTTGGAATTTCTTCAGGAAAAGTGTATGTTGAATATTCGGCTATCCTAGACTACAGGGTGTTACCACCTTTTCCACAGCCAGCTTCCCATCCAAGGGTGTTTCCACCTTTTCTCGGAATGAGGCCTACTATGACATGGAATTGCTTCCTTTTCTCCCTTAATAGTTTTTTTCTTTCTTTCTTTCTTTCCTATTCTTGAGGGTATTTTCACATTTTCTCGAAGAATAGGTCGGTATGATAGGGACCAAAGTCCTTTTCTCCCATGACCGATATATATATTTTTCTTTTTTTTTTTAAATAAGGAGAATGATATAAATACCATGTGTCAGGACCATCCTCACCATTGTTGCTAGATTATAAGAGAAGAGAACAAGGTAGGGGTGGGAGGTAGTTGAGGGGCTAGCAAAACGAGGCTGACTCATAAAGAAGATCGTAAGGGCTATTAGGAGAATGAGGAGAAAGACAGTGCGACACCGCGAAGGGGAGGGGTGGGTCAACCGTGATTGTTAAGATCCCCAGGGTGAGAAGTACTTCTTCAGGCGATAGCCATGGATCAGGAAAGGATCATTTGAGGCATCAAAATGGCCTCCACTTGGACAAAGCCATTAGGATTGATAGCAAGTACCTTATAGGGGTCCATTCATCATTGTTGAAGCTTGCCAGGAAACTTACCAAATCGGGAATCATAGGCCATGACAAGATCACCTTCCTTAAACTCCTTGTGCTTGATAAAGTTGTCATGATAGGTCCTTCGTCGGGCTTGCGTGGCTTCCATGCACTGTAGAGTCATCCTACAAGTCTCGTCTAGACATTCCAAGTGTAGGAGACGGTGTTACAGGGACTCGTCATCTCCCAAATGCTCCCTGATAGCCAATTGCAAGGAGGGAAACTCCAGTTCAATAGAAAAATGGCTTTTGTACCATACACCAGCTGGAAGGGTGTTTGTCTTATAGCTACCTTATGGGAGGTTCTGTACGCCCAAAGGTCTTTGTAAGTAGATCATCCCAATCATGGCGATGTGTGGCAATCATCCTTGTGAGGATCAAGTAGAGGATGTGATTGGTGACTTCAATTTGACCTTTGGCTCTGGGGTAATAGGGGCTGGACTTGCGATAGCAAATCTTATACAGCTCTGTGAATTCTTCCATGACCTTATTAATGAAATGAGTGCCTCTGTCACTTACCAACTCTAGGAGATTGCCAAAATAGGTGATGATATTCTCGTACAAGAACAAGGCCACGCTATTTTTATAATCCCGCTTCAGAGCTTTAGCTTCACACCACTTGGTGACATAATCTGTACATACCAGGATGTATCTATTCTGCTTCCATCTGGAGGAGGGATTGATTGGACCTATAAAGTCAATGCCCCACTTCTCAAACGATTTCAAGGGAAGAATAGGTTGTAGTGGCATGGCACTAGTCTTGGTGGGTTTCCCCATCCATTGACATGCATCACATCGCTTAAGTAGTCATAGGCATCCTTATGGAGGGTTGGCCACTAGTATCTTGCTAACAGAGCCTTTATAGCTGATGCTTCTCGTGCAAAGTGGCCTCCACATGGCTCCTCATAGCAAGTCTTCATAACAATCCCAATCTCCTCTCTTGCAATACATCTTCTGAGCACTTCATCTTTTCCTTTCTTGTACACTGCACCGCCTAATAGGGTGTAGGGGGTTGATTCTAATGGAAGCTTCTTCCATTCCCGACTAGAGATGCCAGGAGGATACTATTGGGTTGCTAGTAGGTTGACGATGTCTGCATACAATGGGGTGAAAGTTTCTACCAGGAATAGGGAAGCATTAGGGAGGTCTAGATAATCCTGCTCTTTGTCGGCATTCTGCAAGATATGCGATAGATGATTAGCCAAAACATGGGAGTGACGAGGTTTGATGATTACCTTAAAGTCAAACTCTTGGAATAGAAGAAGCCATCTCATCATTCTTCCCTTCACATCTGCTTTGTTCATTAGGAAGGACAGGGCCTCATGATCCACATAAAATTTAAAATGAGTTGACAGCAGGTAGTGGCAAAACTTCTCTAGGGCAAACACCATTGCCAAACACTCTAGCTCTCTCACTGTATAGTCTCACTCTCTGTCAGTGATCTTTCTACTTGCACGATAAATGGATTGATCCAGCTTTGAGGATCCCTTTTGGCATAGGACTACACCTAAGCCTTCAACTAATGCATCAGTGTCTACATGGAACACCTTCATCCAATCAAGAGGTTGAAGGATGGGTGCCTCAATTAGACACTACTTCAGAGTGCTGAAGGTCTGTTACATTCTTCTATCCAAATAAACTCCTCATCTTTCCTTAGAAGCTTATGCAAGGGGCGGGTTGCCTTTGTTGAAAATGGGCTATGAACCTTCTGTAGTAGCCCACATGGCCTATAAATCCCCTCAACTATTTGAGGTTGGTTGGTGCTGTTAAGACTGTGATCTTCTCAATCTTTGTAGGGTATATTGATATCCCTTGTGTAGAGAAGATGTAACCCAACAGAACTCCAGAAGAGACTCCAAATATGCATTTGTCGAGGTTGAGGGAGATCCCATTCTCCTAGCATCGATCAAATCATTGCTCCAAATGTCCCTAATGTTTAAGGATCAAACTCTAAACACAGAAGTCATCCAGATATACCTCAATAAAGTCATGTAGATGATTTTGGAATGCGGCCATCATGAATCTCTTGAAGGTAGCAGGGGCGTTGTAGAGCCCAAACAACATCACCCTATAAGCATAGGTCCCCCATTCTGTGGTAAAGGTTGTTTTGGTCTAATCTTCTTCTACTATCTGCACTTGGATGTATCCATTGAAGCAATCTAACAAGGAATAAAGCTCATGTCCTGTAATTGTGTCTAATAGTTGGTATGTAAAAGGGATAGGAAAGTGATCCTTCTTGGTTTTGGAATTCAATTTACGGAATTCCACACATATGCGAAGCTTCCCATTCTTCTTGGGTATGACCATGATGGGTGAAACCCATTCACTATTAGCCACTGGATAGATGAACTTGGCTTCCAAAACTTCAATAGCTCTACTTTCACCAAGGTGGAGTAATTTGGATTCATGCACCTCTGTCGTTGTTGTACTAGCTTAGCATCAGGCTCTAAGTCAATGTGATGCTAACATATTATGGGATCAATCCCTTTCAGGTCTTTATAGGACCATGTAAACATGTCTAAATTCTCTTTCAATAGGTTCTACATGATTGAAAACTCCCCTTCTAGCAGGTTGCTACCAACCTTCAAGTGGTGTTCAGTGCCATCTGCATCCACAAAGGTTAACTGCCTTTCACCTTCCACTTCGCAGATGAAGGTCCCACAGACTGCTTCTGGGTATAGATCCAACTCCTTCAAGGGGGTGGTGTCTTCTTCTGATGTCCCACTAGACCCAACTTCTTATTTCAATGAGAACTTGGGTTGCTCCTTGGGATGCTGAAATGGTATGAGGGATTTCTTGGATTTGGTTTGGGTATTAATTACCTCGGAGGTCGAGGAATTCTCTTTTGAGGATGCGTCTAGGAACATCACATAATAGGGACTCTCAAAATTCTTTTGGGCCCTTGGGGTTGGTGTTTGTTGACAAGGAGCATCATCATCATCCTTTCTTGGAAAGGGTAGATGAGGGTGGCAAGAACCACCAATAAAAGACAACTTATTTTTCTTAATCCCTTTCTTATAAAGGCTTTGTTTTGTATATGAGAAGATCCATTTACTAGTCCGAAGGGTACCAATCTTCTGCTTTTGAGGCTTCTAGGACTCCCTCTTCATCCATGCCTTCTTCGAATGGAATAGATTCTTCTATCTCGCTGCATAATCTTCTTCTTCAGGTTCATCATCATCCTCTTCAGCCTCGGACTCTACCTTTGTAGGAGCTCTGTAAGAGAAGAACAAGTTCTCTACTTTTTCTTCTACCTATGTCTCTAGCTCTATTATGGCCATATAACAGGGAGAGCAATACATCCAAACTTCTATCTCACTGTCAGTAGTGATTTTAGAAGTCGTTACTCTCTCAGGCAAGAAGTATTCACCCATGGCCAAAGACTTTGCATCTTTTGGGAGTTGGCTTACAGTGCCCACTATTAGGGACTGTGCCTCTGTTTTCTTGGGGAGGATCTGTTTGACAACATCTTCCTCTGCTGATGTTCCATTTGTAGCCTTATTGGGGGAGTTAGAGGAGATTTCCAAGGAAGTGGATCAAGCTTTAAACCAAACCTAACATTCCAACAATTGCTGATGTTGTCTCCCAGTTTGTTGAAAAGGATTCAAAAGTATCTTGATAGGAAGACGTGGCTGAGGATTGCTCCCCCACCAACAAAAAAGTCCAAAAAAGATCTAGAGCCTCTAAAGGAAGTGGATGTGGCTAACGCCTTCCTAGATCCTGGTACCCTAGAGATCGGCGTGTGGATTGAAGGCCGTTTTATTGCAAATGCATCGATTGATGGAGGCTCATCAGTGAACATAATGATGGATGTGAAAATGAAGGATCTAGGACTCCAAGGTATGCAGCCAACTCATGGCTCATCTGACTAGTAGATTAGAGTAAAATCAAGCCTTTGGGCATTATCCCATATATAAAGAGACTACAATGGATAGAAGAGATTACTAGCTCATGTACCTAGTAGTAAAGCCAAACTCTTATGGTACATCCTACCCTCTATTTTTGCTGGGAAGACCATGGTTGTTTGAAGCCAGAGCAAGGACAGATTGGTTCAAAGGAACCCTAACCTTGGGCAGGGGACTGAGAAAAGTGGTCTTGAAGCTATATGGTGCTCAAAAAGGACATGGATCCACTCTCGGGGGGTTCACTATATATATATTCTCTATATAACGTGAATTCATGGCCTATTTATAAATATCCTAATCTGTGAATTATTCTTGATTAAAACACAACCCTTTTCTATTCAATCTGTAAGTAACCCCTTTATATGACACCCTTCTATATGTAAAAATTTATAAAAATGGTGTTTTAAAAATCCCTTATTTTGAACTCACATTATATATACATATATTCATGAGTGACCCCCTCGAGATGAAGATTGGAAGACTCATGGTACCAAACATAGCAAAACAGGGTAGTCAATGACATTTTGATCAGAAATACAGGTCTACATGTACTTTGAAGTTGACTCCAGGTGAATGCATGAGCTTCCAAGTCATACTTCAGTGCCCACAGGTTGTTATCTAATCTTGGACAATCATATAAAATCAATTACAAAAATGGGATATTTCACTTTGAAATATTGGTTCTTATACTCAATGCATAGAGGACAAAGTTAGCTTCAACCTTAGCTATAGAACACTTCATTTGGACCAATGGAGCAAAAGTTTTGGCCATTTTAGTGATAGGTGGTCACTATAGACAACATTGGGACTGGTTGACAGGGTACACTGTTTGATCCAAAGCAACCACATACCTCTTCCAAAGTTGTTATTTCAGTAAATTTAGTATATCTAAGTGTTATTAGCTTTGTGTGGAGCTATCAAGAACTTAGATTGGAGGAGAATAGATTTGGATATTGACCATTCTTTATCAGGTAGTCTTGAAATTGTCACAGTTTGCATGATGGCAAGGAACAAGAAGAAAGATCAAGTACTAGAGCCCATTAATGAAGGATTAGAAGATTACCATGCTGAAGCTAATCCTACCATTGGAGCCACATATCAAGGACAAGAATTTATGGTTAACAGTACAACAAATGAAGAGGCCCATTGGCCAAGGATTCCTTTTGACAATGAGCCCTGAACTGAAGCAAATGTTACCCATGATTCCAATGACTTCCAACAGTTATCAAAGCAAATTGGTAACTTGAATGAAGGTCTAATCCAACTCACACATTCAATGGATTAGAAATTGGGTAAGATGATCACTCATATGGAGTAGAAAAACCATAGAATGGATGCCAAATTTGAACAATTAGTCACAATATTCAGCAACTTGGGTAACAAATTGCAAAGCAATTCACCTTCCCATGTTGAAGATGTACCTATTGTTCATGGCAATGTGAGGTTCACAACAACCCAATAGAATATACCATCTACTTTTTAACATGGAGGACCTTCTAAGGTGAATGAAACAGTTCAGTCTCATACCAATTCATGGAATAGGAATAGGCCCAACTTTACTAGTTCAAGAGATAAAGGATATCAAGATCATTCCCTACATGACAACAGAATTGAGTTTGTACATGGATGTTATCCCTTTTACAAAGAGTTTGGTTTTCAACATACCCAAGTTCCTCATGCAAGAGATGATCAAGGGCAATGTGCACATGATAAAGCAAGGAAAGGAGACACTTTCCAGCATGCTGAAGATTAACAAGATAGATTGACACATGGGATATCCACTCATAACCAACATTCGCATAGAAAATCATTTTTTGGTCGTCAATATTTTGGAAATAATGGAAATGGATAGCATTCATCTACACATAATCATGGACAACAAGCAATGGGTAATCATTCTAATAGACAACAATCTTTTGGATATACCAACCATAATGGATAGCACTATCATTATGACAAGTAATACAAGGACAAGGTCAATATATCCAATTTTAAAGGAGATAAACCTTCACTGACCGAACTTGAAGAATGGCTCAACAAATTGGAAATGTATTCCACTCTCTACCCACGCAATGATCAAGCAAAGATTTGTTATGCATCCCTACACCTAGAGGGTTATGCGCATACATGGTGGAGATACATGAGCAAGATTGGAGAGAATTTTTAGTCTTGGGAGGACTTCAAATCAGCCATGACTCAAGTATTCGTGTCACCAATGGAGAAGGAAAGGCTTGAAAGGAAATGGTATGATCTTAGGCAAAGGGGTTCTACCATGCAGGAGTATTCCTGTCAATTTTCAAACCTCTCCATGTATGTGGAAGACATTTCCAATATAGCCAAATTGAACAAATACATTTTTAGTCTTGATCCAAACCTATCAACTAAAGTAGGGGTAGACAAGCCTACAAATGTTCATGTAGCCATTCAATATGCTGAGAGGTACAACCAAAAGTATAGAAGAGATTTGACTTCATTTCAGCCCAAAACAGGAATGAATTATCAATCCAATCAGCCTATGAGATTTGGACAGTAGTTTAGCCAACAACGAGAAGGATTTAGAGTTGAAAATAGGTTTCAAAATAATTCTAGCAAGGTGCCAACATATCCTATAGCATATGCTTCAAATTAGGGCAATATTTTTAGATATAATGCTAATCCAAAAGGAGATTTCAAAAGGGCTGAAGGTGCAAATAGGCAATATCCCAATAATAACAGTAACAAGGTACTTCCTAATGATAAATCCAAGGGTTTATGCTACAAATGTGGGGAGAAATGGTCTCCTGAGCACAAGCAGAAGTAAAAGGAATATATAGCAAAGTCTAATATGTTGAATATTGAAGACTCTGATGAAGAGGAGACACAAGAAGGACATATTTTGCAAGTAGAGACAATTCCTACTTGTGATGAGATGCATGAGCATGATGATCAGGACATACAGGAGGAATTAGAGCCGGTTAGTAATTTTCCTTATGATCCAAGTGGTCCATTTGATCCTGGTGGATTAAAGATTGATGATTCTTCTATGGGTATTTGTCATCCCATGTTATGTTCCATATCTCAAGATGCATGGTTGGGTTGTAAAGGTGAAAGTACACTTCGGCTTAAGGGCACTATAAATTGAAAGGTTGCCCATATTCTCATTGATACGGGTAGCACACATAGTTTTTCTCAATGCCAAATCATTATATGAGCTGAAGTTATTACCTCAAGAGATAGAACTTCCACTGAAGGTACAAGTAGCTAATGGTGCCCAAGAGTTGAGTAAAGAGATATGCCCCACCAAACTCCTATTGAATTATCACAGACTTGCACTATTATGACGAACTTTATTGTCCTAGAAATGGGTCTAATTCACATCATCATTGGCTGTGATTTGCTTAAACAGCTTGGAAATTTTTCTTTGGATCTAAATCAAATGTTCATAGAGTTTACTTGAAATGGGCAGCAAGTAAAACTAAATGGCATGGAGAGAAAGCAAGTGGAAATAATCAATAAGAAGAAGATGAAGAAGTAAATTAATGCTATGTCTTGCATTTTTACACTTCTTCTATCAAAGGTAGATGAAAATCAACAATCTACTTCACCTAAGGAGCAAGATCCACGTCTACGTAAACTCTTGGAAGAGTTTAAGGATATATTTCAGCCACCTACATCATTAACTCCTCAGCGTGAAGTGGATCACCCCATTCATTTAATGCCTGACACTAAACCCATCAACAAACCTCCTTACAGATTATCCAAGTATGAGAGAGAAGAAGTAGAGAAACAGGTTACAAACTTGTTGGAAATGGGGTTTATTTATCCTAGTCAATCACCTTTTTCTTCTCCCATACTACTTGTCAAAAAGAAAGATGGGTCATTCAGGATGTGTATTGACTATAGAGACTTAAACAAGAGCACAATAAAGAACATGTACCCAATTCCCCGCATTGATGATTTGTTGGATGAACTCAAAGATGCAAGAATTTTCACAAAGATTGACTTAAGGTTAGGATATCACCAAATCAGGATGAAAGCAGGGGATGAGTACAAGACAGCTTTTAGAATAGAAAGAGGTCTCTGCCACTTTTTAGTTATGCCATTTGGACTTTCAAATGCATCTGCAACTTTCCACGCTCTTATGAACAAGATTTTGCAGCCATTCTTGTATAAATCAGTCTTAGTATTCTTTGATGACATTCTCATCTATAGCAAGAGTAGAGATGAACATCTGAAGCATGTCAAAGAATATCTTTATAGCCGCGCCACTTTGCAGGAGAAGCTACAGCCAGGAAGGCTCCGCTAGCAGGTTATTGGTTGCCAACCATTCATAAGGATGCCTATGATTACTGTAAGCGATGTGATGACTGTCAGCGAATGAGGAAACCCACCAAAACAAGTGCCATGCCATTGCAACCTATTCTTCGTTTGAAGCCGTTCGAGAAGTGGGGCATTGACTTCGTCGGCCCAATTGATCCACCCACTAGAAGAAAATAGAACAGATACATCTTGGTATGTATGGATTATGTCACAAAGTGGTGTGAAGCTAAAGCTCTGAAGCGGGATGATGGTAACAGTGTGGCCCTGTTCATGTATGAGAATATCATCACCCGTTTTGGCAGTCCCTTAGAGCTGGTAAGTGACAAAGGCACTCATTTCATTAATAAAGTCATGGAAGAGTTGACAGAGTTGTATAAGATCCGCCATCGCAAGTCCACTCCTTACTACCCCAGAGCCAATGGCCAAATCGAAGTCACCAATCACATCCTCTGCTCGATCTTGACAAGAACAATTGCCGCACATCGTCGTGATTGGGATGATCAACTTACAGAGGCCCTCTGGGCGTATAGAACCTCCCATAAAGCAGCAACAGGACAGACACCCTTCTAGCTGGTGTATGGTACAGAAGTCGTTTTCCCTGTTGAACTGGAGTTGCACTCTCTTCGAGTAGCTATCACAGAGCATTTGGGGGATGACGGGTCTCTGCAACGCCGTCTCCTACACTTGGAATGTTTAGATGAGACTCGCCGAATGGCTCTTCAGTGCATGGAAGCCACGCAAGCCCGACGAAAGGTCTACCATGACAGCTTCATTAAGCACAAGGAGTTCAAAGAAGGTGATTTGGTCCTAGCCTATGATTCGAGATTTGGCAAGTTTCCTGGCAAGTTGCAACAACGATGGATGGGTCCCTACAAGGTAGTTGCTGTCAACCCTAATGGCTCTATCCAAGTGTAGACCGTTGATGCCTCTGATGATCCCTTCCTTATCAATGGCTATTTCCTGAAGAAGTATTTCCCTCCCTAGGGATCCTGACAATCACAGCCGGTCGACTCTTTTCCCTTTGGGCGTCGAGCTGTACTCCTTCTGGTGCTTATGATCGCCATCATGTTTATTCTGATGAGGCGGCCCATTCTGTTAGCGTCTCACAGCCACCTCCCACCCTTACTTTGTTCTCTTCTCGTCTGATCCAGCAACAGTGGTGAGGGTGGTTCTAACACATGGTATTTCTACCATTCTCCTTGTTACTTGAAAAAAAAAAAGAAGATATATCAGTCATGGGAGAAAAGGACTTCGGTCCCTGTCATGCCGACCTATTCTTAGAGAAAAGGTGGAAACACCCTCGAGAGTAGGAGAAAAAAAAAGAACGAAACAAAAAAAAGAGAAAAAAAAATTAAACAAAAAAAAACTCTGTTATGGGAGAAAATGAAGAAATTCCATGTCATAGCAGGCCTCGCTCCAAGAAAAGGTGGCAAACACCCTTGGGCAGAAAGCTGGCTGTGGAAAAGGTGGTAACACCCCACAATTCAGGATAACTGACTCACTAGCAGAAACTTTCCAGAAGCAATTTTAAGCCACCTCCCTTGTTGCGCTGTCTCTGCAACTTCATCAGTTGGCTGCCCCTTTAACAGACGATATTTTCTACAAATAATCGAAGGATCAGACTTGTTGGCTGCCTCCCTGGGTACGCCTCATCTTCAACACCCTGATTCCAACAGCAGCAGACAAAGCGATCTTCATCAACAATCCCTTGAGCGATGTGAGTATTCATCCTAACCGAATGGGGATGGGAGTATGGGTTTCCCTCTGTATTTATCAAATGAGAGTGAGATAGAGGGTGGAATGAGTGACCAGTCCTTGCCCTTTACATTCAAGAGAGAGGTGAGATGCGTGAATGGAGTGTTGCATGCACGGGTTGGGCCTCTCAATGCACAAAGCACGATATGTTCCTATGCACTGCACTATAAGGCTCCCTGGCCTTCCTTCTTGAACTGTATGCCGGTAACGGGCGATGGGTTTTAGGAATGGGCTGCCCTCCTGTATCTATCAACAGAGCATGAGACAGAGGGGGGGTTGAGTGTGACTGGTGTTTCCTCAATCAATTCTCGAGAGGTGAGGATTGAGGGACGTTATGACCCTTGGCACAAGGTATATTCTCTTTTCCCTATGCACCCACAGGGTGGGTTTTTGCCATCATCACAGGACATGTCACCCTGTTCTGTACACTGCACTGTAAGGCTCCCTTGCCTTCCTCCTTGCACCTATGCCAGACTGGTTGGACGCACTGATGCACCATCAATTGTACACCCTGGCATACTCTCTCTACACCAGTCCTTGTTGATTTCTAAACCGGGTGTGAGCTATGGGATTTCATCCTTATTTCCTCGAGTGATATTAGCTATGGGGTGAGTGACTACTCTTTCAATCCATTTGAGTGATCGTGAGTTGAGTGCAATATCCCTCGCTATCGACAAATTTCCTGTGATTCCTTCAACTAGCTACCTCCCTGGGTGCTGCTGTGTAGTCCTTGCCACGAAGGACATGTGTTGTGAAGATACCTTGGTACCTCTTGCAGCCGACAATGACACAGGACGTGTCATCGACAGTCAACCTTGATTTTCGACAACATGGGCCAAGTTTTTCTAACCCTACACTTTTTATTGTCAGTAATGTTCATGTTTTAAGTGTGGGGACGTTAGTGGTTGGTCTATTGTGTAGTATTAGGTCCCTGTTGCTCGGTCAACCCTACCCGTTAAGGTTTTAAGTGTGGGGACGCATCCATGCGCGTCCACATTACATACCGCCCTTCATATGCCTCACTTTTCTCATGCATGTCCGCCATGACTTTCTTTTACCCTCCGAGGGCCCCTTCCCTACCCACCCGTCCACTCTCACCCCTCCCTTGGGGATGTTCCTCCTCCATTTCTCTTTTTCCCTTATTTTGCTGTGTTTTTATGTGAACGCACCCTACGTTCCCCCAACTTCCAATCTAAACTTATAGCCCTGTTTGTCCTTTCAAATTGACCACTTTTCCTTTTTCCCCACCCTGTTCCAATGCACGGTTTTTGAGTTATTAATTTTTGACAGATTTTGCGTACATTCGACTATTTTCCATGTGAACACACTTTTCTTGCTTCAGAACCGTGATCTGATATCATAGCCCTGACAACCACTTTCCCCTTGACATTTTTCCTTTTTACTCCATGTCATTCTGATGCATGGTTTGTCCCATATTAATTTTGCGGTTTTTCGAGACCTTTTCATGTGTCTTTTTGATATTTTTCCATGTGAACCTGCCTTGTTTGCACCAGAATTCCAATTTGACTTGATATCCATGTCCATCGCACCTTTCCTTATATTTTTCCTTTTTTCCCCCCTTATTCCGACCTCTGGATTTATTATTATTAATTTTTCAAAGTGTTTTTTAATGTCTTTTTGGTGTTTTTTGCATGTGAACGTCTCCTAACCCTATCGGAATTGCATTTTAACGTGACAGTCCTGTGCAACCCCTTCCCCCGCACATTTGTCGTTTTTTCCGCCCCCTGTTCCGGTGAATCGATCTTCTGTTATTAATTTTCGACCTTATTTACGTGTGTCCTTTTTACGTTTTTCCCATGTGAATGCGTCCTCTCGCAGTCGACACTGTGTTTTGACATGATAGGGTTGTTGGCCACATTCTTCTGTACCTTTTTCCTTCTTTTCGCCCTGCATTTCGGTGAGCGGATTTCCCAAAATTAATCCCCGTATGTGTTTTTGGAGCCGTTTTTTGTGTTTTTTGCTTGTGCACGCCCTTTATTCCCCCCGGAACCCAGGTTGACCTTTTCCCCTATCTTCCCCCTATTGTCTGATACATTTTTTGTTTTTACGCTATTTCGTTTCGACGATCAAATTGTGAGATATTAATTTTTCTTTATTTTCACGTGTTTCGCGCGACTCGTCTCGCGCATGAACGTCCGCATTTGTGGTTTTATGTGTCTTGCCATGCCCGATCGCGTACGCGCCCCCTGTGCCGCCGTCCCGATGCCATTCCAATCCCGCCACTGCAAATTTTTTTACCCCGCCCCGCGCATGCGCGCGGGACGGGGGCACGCCTTTCTTTTTATTAATTATTTTATTCATTTATTTATTAATTTATTAAACCCCCCCTCCCGCATCCGTTGCAACCACCTTCCCTCTTCTCTCTCCTTCTTTCTCTCTCTTCTTCTTCTTCTTCTTCTTCTTGTCTTTTTCTCTCTCCCTATAACCCCCTCCCTCTCTCCCCCCTCCTTCGGCTTCCCGCTCCCTTCTTCTCCTTCATACTCCCTCCCTCCTCCTTCTCTCTCCTTCCTCCTCCCTCCATCATCCCCTTCCTTCTGCTTCTCCTCCTCTTCCTTCTCCCTTCCTCCTCTCCCCCCTCCACCCTTTGCCAGGGCATTGGTCCCCCCGCCCGCGCACGCTGGCATCGCCACCTAGCCTCTGCAACCCGCCACCAGGTCGCCACCAGGCCCTCTTTGGCCGTTGCCGCCAGGCCTTCCTTGACCCCCCGCCCGTGCATTGGCGACCCCGCCTGGGCCCAAACGCCCGCCGCCACCTGGCCGCCGTTCGCCCGCAACGCCGCCCATTAGCCCCTACCTGGCACCGCCCATCCTCGAGTTGCCGCCCTGCCGCCGGCTTGGTCGCCGCCCACCCACCGCCCTTTGTCTCCTGCCCGACACCTACCTCCCACCCCCCACCCATTCCACCCCATTCCCCCGCATTCCCAAATCCCCCCCCTATCCCCCAGTTACACCCCCTCCAAACCCACACACCCACAAACCCCCAGTCACACACCACCACCCCAGTCACATCCCCAACCCCCCCCCCCCCCCCCCCCCCCCCAAACCTCCCCCTCCTAAGCCCCTTTTCCCACCCACCCCCCGCAGCGCAGAACCCACACCATTAATTTAAAAAACAACACAACCACCCGCACCCCCTTCTAGGCCCCCTGTCACACGCAGGGTGTGCACGTGGTGGCTGTTCGCATGTGGGCCTACCACACCATTTTTGCGTGTTCGTGATCATGTTTGTGCTTTGTTTTACCGGCCGTTCATGCGCGAGGACGCGCTTCCGCCTTGTCCGTGCAGTGGTGTGTTGCAGCCAGCTGTTCACACACAGTTATCAGCTGTTCACACGCAGTCGGGTACTGCCCTTTTAATTTAAAACCCCGAAAAACCCTAAAACACATTTAAAAATTCAAAAATTCCTTAAAAATCAATTAAAAATAAAAAATTTACAAAAAATTTCTAATATTTCTACAAACAATTGACATATTTTTCCAAATTAAAATTTTTAAAAAATTTACAAAAAATTTTGAAAATTAAAATTCTTTTCGAAACCATGAAAAAAATTCCTTAAAAATTCATAAAAATGCTGAAATAATGTTAGAAAAAATTCTTGAAAATTCTACAAATTCTTTTGTATATTTTGCCAATATTTTCTCATTGAAAATGCTTTCCTTAATTGGCAAAAGTGTTAATTGGAGCCAAAACCCTATTTTTTTTAATTTAAAAAAAAACAAAGTTCAATGAAAAAATCATTTTTAATCCCACAAATGAGCTGAAAAAAATGAATTAAATCGGATCATCTTCTTTACACTTAATGCTCATGATTGGTTGTTGAAATTTCATGTCCACATCACTTTTTTAGAAAAAACAAACAAATAAACAAACAATACAACCAAACCAAACTATTAAAAAAAAAGACAAAAACAACCCACAAAACCAAACAATCATAACCAATCAATCCAAACCCCCAACATCTCCATTCCTTTTCTTTGGTCACACGTCGCATTTGTTTTATTATTTCTTTTTGGTCAATGTGTTAGTTGTTTTTCCATTATCCTGTACGACAAGATGACTAGTCTTAGTTGGCCTTTTGTCAGTTTTGTGGATTATCGGTGGATTGCGTCTCTCCCTTTTCGAGGCCGTCGTCTTAGACTTTGTAGACAAAACCACACATTGCCAGGTTTTTTTTCTTTTTCCCTCTCTCACGTTGCACCATAACATACATTTAAATTGTAATTAAAACCAACTAACCGTTGCACATACACAAAATTAACAGACTGCACTTCATAAATTTGTAATAAAACGCACCCAAACATTAATTGTAAAAGGAACCCCGCCGTTGCATGAGCACCTTTGCACCATGACCCACTTAATTTTTGTAACTTAAAACCCATTCACCAATGCACATGCACACGCGTTACAGACACCTTTCACTTGTAATAAAATGGACCCCCCGAAGTCACGCATGCATGCACTCAAGTGCCACAGATCGTGTAATTATAACAATGAACTACATTAGTAGAGACCCAGTCAAGTAAAGTCGTGTCAAGTCTGAGAGGGGCTGGGCTACGTTTCCGACTCACCATGCATTAATGGATTAAATATTAATAATGAACTATGCTTAATTGATTATTTAAACAAAATGAGTCGTTAGTTTCACCCATCCACTTCACCGCACTGTAGGACCCTGAACGTTTACGGGAATTGGGTTTTCTTAGTCAAAGATGTCAGTCATATCTGTTCAGGTCTATTTTACTAGTCTGAGTTTGTGATTCGGTCTTGAGTCTGGGTCTGGGTTACGGTATGTGTGACACTTTTGTTTTATTTTGTGTACTTAATTACGGGGTTTTGGGTGCCTGTTTGTACTGCATATTCACCAAGCTTTCAGTCGCATATGTGCGTAGGTCATGTCGAGCTTTTGGTAGGATGTGGTTTGCTTGGGGTGGTTTAGTCAAGTCAGTCTTGTTCTAAATCTTTCTCCTATCGATGGTCTTAGTGGTGGTTTTATTTGTGGATTTTGCAGGTTTTCTCTTTTATTCCTGGTTTGTGAGTGTGGTTTTTGCTATAGTCTGAATGGCATCATCTTCTTCTTCTCCCCCTCCGCTTGTGGTACAGCATGTTCCCCTCGCAGTCCATGATTATTCTCTCCTTCTAGAGGTGGATTGCATCCAACATGCAGGCCTCAGACCATTTGTTGCCCTTACATTTGTTGAGAATCTGCCAATCACACCCTATGTATGCCCCTTTGTATGGAACAACTAGGCTAGGAAGATGCAGTTCATTCTAGGAAGAGAGACAGATCCCATAGGTACAGTGATGAAATGTGCTACCAAGCATTCCTATATAATGATGTACTTGACTATCACTTTCATATTATGATAATGCAATAGTACTTGTCTCTTTCTGTCAAGTCTCTGTGTCATTGTCAGTCCTACACAAGATTGTGTTTATGAGTTCAAGTCTCAATCTTGAAACCTAATTCACTTGTGTAACAATTGTCTTCTTCGTCAATGTCAACATGAGTAGTATCTTCATCTTCCATCCTCCATAACTTCCGCCTTTGCCATGCTCTAGATCCCGCATTTATCACATGGTATCAGAGCCCAGTTGGGCATGGCATTGCTTCTCCAGCCTCTCTTGATTCCTCTCAACCTCTATCCAACTCATATCCAACTCAATGTCAGCTCATGACTCCATTTTTCAACTTGACCTTCATCTTGAACTGTGTCTGCCATAGCCAGGACTGCACCCTGCCTCCTTGGAGCTTCTTGATCTCCTTCCACACTCAATATTTTGACCCACTTTCTTCTGGAGATTTCTTGCCTAGGTCAGGGAGAAGCCTCCTGGTACATCACAGTCCAACATTGCTCATCATCGAGCCCAGCATTGCGTAAATTCGAGATCGTTGTTACACGCCATGGAGCCCGTCTGTACTGCACCGTGTCCTGCAACCATAGGGCTTTGTAAGCCCATGACCTAAGCTACCTCCAGCTCGAGTTTGATGCCGGATGATCGTATTTATGGGCTGATGTAGCAAAAAAACCAGTCAGGCTGAAAACCCTAACTGTGGGACTCCATAGCTATTTTGTCTCAAGCTTTCATTTCACTTGATTTTCCTCATTGGCTTGAGTCAAGCTAAACCCTGCCACTTTGATTCACTGATTTGATTAGTCTCCAACAACATTTGTCCATCAAATCAAGGAGGGGAGATCTCTGAAGCACTTAAAGACCATTGAAGATTTGACGACCTCTCATAGACTGGAGCTCCAAAGCTTCATTTTCTTACTCTTTTCACTCAACTGAAGGTTTTGCTAATCTGATCTGAGTATTTACTCAGTGTTCAGCAAGATTTTACTAGCAAGGAGGGGACTCAAACAACGGGTTCATCAAGCAAAGGATTGGCATCAAGAATCACCATCTTCAACTCTAGTATCCCTTGATACTTAAGAGTGTTGATTTAACACTATCTTCACTTGTGTTTTTTGACACATTGAAGATCAATTTGGTTGCCACTTACTCACAGATTTAAAGCAGATTCTTGGTCATATCTATGATAACCAAGAAGATTTATATGTGGATACACTTTATGAAAAGTAACATGACTTATCTACACTACATAGAAGATTTTTGTGATCTACTTGCAGAGAGACATGGAGTTGTTCATACTACAGTGCAATCAATGATTCCATCTAAAGTTTTTGAAGGCACTCTAGTTACCTTGGCCATCATGAAGAATGAGATGTCTTTGCTTGAGGGGGACAAAGACATGGACATGAAGATTAAAGCTGCAAGCAAAGTCCATGGGGAACCAGACCAAGAAGACCATAAGATCAAAGAGCAAAGGAAGAAGGACAATAAGAAGATCAGCCATGAAGACCAAAAGACCACATCATTCAAAGCTGAAGAACCAAAGATGAAAGACAAGAAGATTTTCCATGTTGACAAAGAGAAATCATATGCTGAAAAAGACCACAAGGGCCTATCAGTCCTTGTCTCTCATTTTATGTTTTAAAAGCATTGTACCTGCCTTAATGTTCCTTTCATAAGCTTTGTAAACTCCTCATGTAGCCTTGTACTATAGCCTCTGTACACTTTGTGAGACCCCTGTTACAGCCTCTGGATGTCCACCATGTTTATGGTACCCACACTTAGCCTTTTCTACGACAGCCTCTGGTGTTTTGCCATGTTTGTGGTATGCCCACACTTTGCAGGTGCTGCTCTCAGTAAAGCCTCTACACACTTTGTACTTTCAGGCTGTGATTGAGGAAGGGTGTTGAGAATCTGCCAATCACACCCTATGTATGCCCCTTTGTATGGAACAACTAGGCTAGGAAGATGCAGTTCATTCTAGGAAGAGAGACAGATCCCATAGGCATAGTGATGAAATGTGCTACCAAGCATTCCTATATAATGATGTACTTGACTATCACTTTCATATGATGATAATGCAATAGTACTTGTCTCTTTCTGTCAAGTCTCTGTGTCATTGTCAGTCCTACACAAGATTGTGTTTATGAGTTCAAGTCTCAATCTTGAAACCTAATTCACTTGTGTAACAGTTGTCTTCTTTGTCAATGTCAACATGAGTAGTATCTTCATCTTCCATCCTCCATAGCTTCTGCCTTTGCCATGCTCTAGATCCCGCATTTATCACAACATTGCCGTCGGTAGATGAGAAGCTTTGTTACTCCTTCTTGGCTTCTTATAAAAACTAGTCTGGTCTGGTTTATAACCATACCTTCTGCTTATCTACAGCTAATATCCATGAAGTGCTGTGCTTGCCCCTTTCTGCTTCCTTTGTGCCTAGCGGTAACCAGTTACTTACTTCTGAAGAGATAGTTATGCTCTTGAAGAAGGAAACTTCTACCCCCTTGCTTCTCAATCAACTTATTAACAGTTCAGGGGTCTTTATTGCTCCTATCTCTTCTCCAGTATGGAAGCAGTTATGTCAGTTCCTCCAGGACCGATTTATGACGAGTAAGTCAGCTTCGAAGTATCTTTCCAAGGAATTGTTCACAGCTTCTGTGAAGATCCTAGAGGGTGTTAAGTTCAACTGGGAAAGCTTCTTAGTATCCAAGATGGATCAACATTTCCAGCGTGTACGGAAGGGTAAGATCATTAATGTTTCCTATGGTGCTTTCTTAAAGCGCATTATCACTTTTGCACCTCCTCCTGGTGGTGTGCCAGTGCCTGATTCTGTTCCTTTATCGCCGCAGCCTCCACCATCAGTCCCTTCCCCTCCACCTATGCAATCAAATTCAAAAGATGAGGAGTCCCCTATTATATTTTCTCGCAAGAAACGCCTTCGTACAAAGGGTTCTTCCAGCCCTCTTGTACTTGCTTCCCCTGTACCCGGACATGTTCCTGCTGTGTCTGGTAGTGCCCTTCCTTCTTTTCTCTCCTGTCCTAATTTATTTTTAGCCCAAAAGGAAGGACAAATTGATCCAGCAGATGCCTTCATCCTTACATACTATATTATCTGGACCTATGCTTTCACAGCTAGTTTCAAATGTCCAGTCCACTCTAGAAACCTCCCTTACCTCTTGTCTTCAGACAATGTATACCAATGTTTATACTTCCTTGCAAGACAAGGTGGATTCCTTGACTAGTCAGTTGACTAAGGCACTGGAGGATTTGTCTACAGAAAGGGCTACACTCGGCGATATTAATACTCAAATGACTGCTGCCACATCCTTAATGGATTCCCAGAAGGCAACTATCCAAGAGTTAGAATCTAAGGTTGCTAAGTTGGAAGAGGAGAATGCATCCTTGCAACTTGAGAAAAATTCTGCCCTTGAGGAAATGGTCACTTTGGCTAGTAAACTTAGCACTAGTGAAGGTCAATTGCAGCACTTTCAAGCAACTGTAGAGTCCCAACAGAAAGTTATTGAAGAACTTAACCAAAAAGTGACTGTTCTTTCTGTTCCTCCTCCAACTCCTATTGTCTCTTCAGTCATATCTTCCAACGGAGAGCTTGATTAGTTGCACCATAAAGCTAATTTATGTGATGGGTTCTCCGCTAAAGTGGAACGCCTTCAGCAGAGGATGAACCGTATGCAGGAAGATTTTACCCGCTATACTAAATTGGTGTCACCTCCTCCATCCTTTTGGATCAAATATAATCAGCAGAGGTTTGCCCTGTACATCTCCTTAAGTAATGTGGATTTGGAACCTCCAGAGGATGGGTGGTCAAATCTTTGGTCTGTGGGTCTCTTGAGAGCAGTTTTTGATAGATTTGTGGATGAGTTGGTTTCCCATGAGGTTCAGTTATTATCTTTCATGTATCTTGTTGGACATATCCAAATTCCTGACGAAGAGGACTTGAATGTTTATGTGGGGGATGTGATCTTACAGGCAGTCATGTATGTGCACTCAGTTGAGCTTGTGCTAGCAGATAGTTTGAAGTATTATCATGAGCAGACGTCTTGGTGTAAGGGACATGCTTGGCATCCACCTTTGGAGGCTGATGCTTTGGAACCTTGTCGTCTTCGGAGTGTTTTCCATAAATCTGATATCCAGCCATTACAATCTCAATTGTTGAGCTTTATTGCTGATCATCCGTTATTTACTGATTCCTTTTTCCAAGACCTTAATTTCAGTTGTTCTATCTATCCTTTGGATCCTGGTGATCTCCTTTCTTATTCTCTTATGGCGTATCGTTTCCCTTTTTATATTTCCCTTCTTTCCTCAAGTCCTGATACCATTCTACTTTTATCTTTTACCCCTTTTGGATTTCCTCATATCCTTGTTTTTACTATCTGTCCTTTTATTGCTGATCCTATCACCTACCCCTTTTGACCCTCCACCTTCTGTTCCTCCTATTCCTTCTGTTTTCTCAATGGATTCTCTTCATACCTTTTTGTTGAATTCTTCATCTTTGCCATCTTCCTTATCCCTTCATTTGCCTTCCTTTTATGATTTATCTTCTCCTCCTTTACAATGTTCTCCTCTTATACTATTGCCCCCTTCATCTGATTATATCAATCTTCCTCCCCAATCAGTGCTAGATACTCCAGGATATGAAAGTGACATACTCCGTCGAAGACAATGGACGCTACATGATTGTGTGACAGGGCTGGTATTTAACTGGCCTCTCATTCCAGGGTCTTGGGATACATCTGCAGCATGTTCAAACTCTTACCTTCATTTTGCCAAAGTGCATGTTACTTTTTAGGATACCACTGTTCGCCTTGCAGCTCATTTTTGTTGGTATCTTGCTTTCATGCATCAACAGTCAAAGCTGAATACTCGAAAGAGTATCCCTTAGTTGCTCATCAATCCAAATGTAGACGTGACTGTTGCTCAGATGGATGTTCTGTACTACTTTGCACAGGCCTTCCCTACCAGGTTCCTCATCTTACTGGAAAGGATGTGTTGCTTACAGTTCCTCCAGAATGTGCCTCAGCATTTTGTTGATGAGAGTAAAGCTTTGGATCATTTAAAGCTTAGTATGCAGTTTAGGAAGAAATACCTTCATCCTACTTAGCAATGGAGCTTTTTCCTCATTGTATCATTCCTCCTTTATTAATGGAAATTTTCTTTTTGCTCTCCAATTTTTGGGGATCCATGCCATTCAGATTATATTTGTATATGGGTATTTTTTGTATTGGGTGATGTTTTTTTCAATTGTGTGGAGCTGATGAAGATGAAGCTATGAAGATTGATGCAGTTGGTTATCACATGGTTGCAGTTGCAGATTTGGATGCAGAACTCTTATATCCTTTAATAGTTTGAGTTATTTTGGTTTTTATAATATTGGAATGGTTTTTTTTTTTGTGTTATTGGTTTTCCTTTCATATGTGTTTCAGATCCAGGTTATGAAGCTGATATGTTGGGGTCGTTTGATCAAAGTGGGTGATTTATGCTGAATTGAAGATTCTTTTTAGCAGATCATAGAGCTTTTATTCTTCCATTTTCTTAGGTCGCCAAGGCACTTCCTTATTAAGTGTGGGGATATGTTGAGTGTGGAAATGATTGGTTTTTGGGCTGATTTTTTGTTGTTTTTGTTGCTGAATGGTTGTTTTTGGTGGTTGATTGTTTGAGTGTGAAGATGTTTTGAAGTGTTTGGAGTGGTTTGAGTATGTTTGAAAGGGTTTATGTTGGTTTTTGATGAAATATATTGTTCTGAAGAGTTCTCTAATTCTCTCTATATGGTTCTATAAGGTCTAATTTTCTTCTGTTTTATTCTGTTTTGTTTTTGTTTTGGTAGTAGAGATGGTTGAATGGATGTTTTGAGAGATAATTGAGGATGTGTTAAAAGGTTTATGAGAGATTGAATTGGTTTTGTTTTGGTTTTTATGATTTTTATGGGTTCTATTGATTTTCTGTAAAGTTATGTAGCTTCTGTGCTTCGGTAGCTCTGTAGTCCTGTTGCTCTGTTGTTCTGTGAACTGTTCTGTTTGTTTTTGTTGAGTGTTATGATGGATGTATGGATGTTTTGGGAAGTGTTCTTGTCTTAGGAAAAGGATAAATGGAAGCTCTATTCAAGTCAAAAGAAGTGAAGAAGTAGCTGATGAAGATTCACAGAAGGTTATAGAAAACAGTGATAGAAGACAGATCTTACATGACACTATAAAGTCTCTGGTGACCCTTCACATCTGACATACCTTTTGGGAGGTGTATCCACGACCTAATGAGGATTATTGTGAGTGGTTATTGAGTGATTGTAGTGAGGATATGATGTATTATTGATGGAGAGAGAGAGAGAGAGAGTCAGAGATAGTCAAATATGTGAAAATAGTGTAACTGTATATGAGAGATTGAGAAAGAGAACTATGAAGATATTGAAGATGAATAATATGTGATTGATTTCCATTCAAAGATGGTGTATTCCTTTGTGTTCTTTGTTATATTGATGGATTTTGTGAAGATGTTGAAGAATGTGGTTGATTCTATCAAATCCATGGGAGATATCTATTATGATGCTGCGTGAAGAATTGTTGTTTTCTTTGTTTTGATGATCAAAAGAATGAAATAAAAGCTTGTTGATGTTACAAGATAGATTTTCTTGCAAGAGAATTCCTTTTTCCTTAGTGTTCCTCTTGGGGCTCCATCTATTCTGCCATACACTTCTTCCTCTAAAGCTCCCCCTACCTCTAAAGTTACCATGACCTCCTGAAACCTGCATATCACCAAATTACTGATTCAATTTGTTTTGCTGGTTGTGACTACCACGTCCTGTACCACGGCCTCTTGAAGAGAACCTGCCATGTCCCCTTCCTGAACTAGAGTAGAAAGCTTGGACCTATTCACCACTTCTTTTAGATGTCTCACTCCGCATGTTGATCTCTTCAATGATCATAAGGGAGACCAACTCATCGAAATCTGGAAATGGCTTTCTGACATATACAGAAGTTACAAAAGACTTCCAAGCCTTTTCATTGTTAAGTCCACCCAAGGTAAACAACACCAAATCATCATCATCGGGCATTGCATCAATCGCTACCAAGGCATCTGCAATGCTCCTTACCTTCAGTGCGTACTCATTGATAGACATATTCTCTTTCTTCAATGTATTCAACTCTTGCTTGAATTGAATCTTTCGTGCCTTTGTATTTACGAAAAACATACTTTTAAGTATGGTCCACGCTACATATGAATTCTCTACATTTCTAATATGACCCAGCATATTATTGTCAATTACTGCAAATAGCCAATACATGACTTTTTTGTCTTTTGCATTCCATTCATTTCGTGCATTTTTCTCTTCTGCAGTTGGAGGATCACTCACCTCTGGCTCATTTTCTTCACCTAAAACAAACTCGTAGAGGCCTTTTCCAATAAGGAAGTTCGTGACACGGAACTTCCATGAAGGGTAGTTATTCTTATCGATCTTCTCAATGATGGGGTTTCCACTGTTCTCTGCCATTATCACAAAACTAATACCAAACAACAAGCAAATCTTCTGCAACCCTTGACGTGTAGTGCACAGCAATATACCAGACAACCTTTTTCACTGTCTGCTCAATAATACATACAATCTGCAACCAGTTTGCAAATAAACCTTGTGTTTATTCGCTGCTAAACACCTTTGAACTTACAGATTTGAAATCTGTAACCTGTGTACCTGTATACGATAGACACAACTAAAATTGTAGGGTATCTCGAACTACTGTCCGCAACCTTGCGGCTCTAAAATGGGGCTTGAAAAGGCCTCAGATGCCCAAAATAACTACGTGACAACCCTAAAGGGCTTATTTGCAAAATACACAGCACTCTTCGCGCACACCAAATCTCACTGCAATCTAATATTTTTGCTCTGCCGCCGGTGCCTCCACAAGCACTATCCAAGAGAGAGAGTGGAAGGATGGGAGAGCTTCTTACCTGTGGCTTGCTTGCTCGAACCTTGCTTCTTCTCTTTCACTTCAGCCTTCAAATTCAGCCTCTCTCAGTGGCACGGCTCTAATACCATGTCAAGAATCATGTGGTGGGGGGACTTGCTCAAGATGCTGCACCAAACACACACAGAATGTACAAGGAGAAGCTCACTCAAGAGACAAGAAGAGAGATGGAGGCCAAAACGTTTTCTTGCTGGTTTCTTCTTCTTCTTCCACACACTTTACAATGTACACAAAGTATAGATAAGGTACAACATAAAGGAAAGTGGCCTACTAAGTCAAACAATGCATAACCGACTACACTAGTCGACTAGCACTATAACTATGCCAGCTGTAAATAGGTGTAACAACCTGAATATAATAAGTAATGAGTCAGTGGCCATGTGAGAGTCATAATGACCACCGACATGCTAAGTGTAGACGTGTGGACCCATCTAACCAAGCAGTCCATTATTAATGTCCGCATGTGTTGAGCTTGTCATCTCAATAAGGGAGAGGAAATGAGAGGGGAAGAGAAAGAGAGAAAAGAAAATGAGAGAGAGAGAGAGAGGAGAGAGAAAAAACATTAAACATAATAGGAAAAGAGAGAAAGAGAGGGAGAGGATGAGGGAGGGAGAGGAAATGAGAGAGGGAGAGGAGTGAGAAAAAAATGAGAGAAAGAGAGGATAGAGAGAAAGAAATGCAAAAACATTAAACATAATAGGGAAAGAGAGAAAGAGAGGGAGAGGGTGAGGGAGGGAGAATAAATGAGAGAGGGAGAGGAGAGAGAAAAAAATGAGAGAAGGAGAGGAGAGAGAAAAAGAGAGAAAAGACATTAAACATACTAGGGAAACAGAGAAAGAGAGGGTGAGGGTGAGCATGAGGGAGGGAGAGGAAGAGAGAAAACAAAATGAGAGAGGGAGAGGAGAGAGAAAAAGAGAGAAAAAACATTAAACCTAATAGGGAAAGAGAGAAAGAGAGAGAGAGGGTGAGGGAGGAAAAGGAAATGAGAGAGGGAGAGGGAGAGAAAGAGAGAAAAGGAAATGAGAGAGGGAGAGGAGAAAGAAAAAGAGAGAAAATATATTAAACCTAATAGGGAAAGAGAGAAAGAGAGGGAGAGGGTGAGGGAAGGAGAGGAAATGAGAGAGGGAGAGGAGAGAGAAAAAACATTAAACATAATAAGGAAAGAGAGAAAGAGAGGGAGAGGGTGAGAGAGGGAGAGGAAATGAGAGAGGGAGAGAAAGAGAGAGAAGGAAATGAGAGAGGGAGAGGAGAGAGAAAATATGAGAAAGGGAGAAGAGAGAGAAAAAGAGAGAAAAAAAATAAACCTAATAGGGAAAGAGAGAAAGAGAGGGAGGGAGAGGAAATGAGAGAAAGAGAGAAAAGGAAATGAGGAGAGGGAGAGGAGAGAGAAAAAACATTAAACATAATAGGGAAAGAGAGAAAGAGAGGGAGAGGGTGAGGGAGGGAGAGGAAATGAGAGAGGGAGAGGAGAGAGAAAAAGAGAGAAAAAACATTAAACCTAATAGGAAAAGAGAGAAAGAGAGAGTGAGGGTGAGGGAGAGAGAGGAAACGAGAGAGAGAGAGAGAGAAAGAGAGAAAAGGAAACACTACAACATATACATGCTATAACGACGTTTTCTTTATATATGAAAAATATCCCCGTCCTCACTATTAGCGTCAGTATTAGCGTCACTACAAAACCTTCGCTATCTGCCTCGCTAATTTTATCGCTAATTTTGTCAGTGTTACCGACGCTAATACCGACGAAATTAGCTACGAAAATAGTGACGGTTACAGAGGAATTTTCGACGCTAATACCGATGATTGCAGAATAATTTTTCGACGCTAATACCGACAGTTGTAGAAAATAATTTTTTTTTGTGGCAGAGCTATAGATGCAGCCCTGCCACAGTTAGAGCCACACAGGGCTAAGAGACAATTCCTACTGTCAAAGAAGTTAGACAATCGATCCCAAATAATGACAAGACTTTGCAAAAAAGTACTTTCATGAGATTAATTAGCACAAATGTGCACTGCATTGATAAAGAAAATAACAGAACTTAAATTGAGAAGTGCTACTGCGACAAAGCAAATATGGAGTCATGCTACAACATAGAAGTCCGAATCATATACACTTAGCTATTACATATGGAGGATAGAGACCATAAGGCCTTACATAATACAAGATGGGGAGTAATCCTATGTAGCCTAATATGCTCTCTACAACTCATCCGCATAAAAAAACTCCTCTCGCTGTAGTGGCATATCGAAGGGAGTCTGCAACAACAAATACATATATAATTGTGAGTACCAAATACAAACTGACATATAATGATAGATTTCTCAAATTAGGAATGATATTTATTACTACTTACCGGTCCTCCGCGAGCATAGAGCTTCTCGATCAGGGCACTCAAGCCATGCTTCTCCCCATATGTCACCTCTAGTGCAGTCACATCGCGATTTCGTAAAACCTTGATATGGCACACAAACATTGAAAAACAAGGTACTTGAGATTCATATTCAAAATACATACATCAACATGGATGTCATTAAATTAGAGTACTCTACCCTATTAATACTTACGAAATCTGCCAGGAATGTTGCGTGGCCCCCGCTACCAAGGTGCTACACTGATCATGCGTCCTGTGCGCCTTTGCTGCGTCCTTCTGCTGCTTCCACTTGTCTGGAGTGGATGTCGCCTCATCCTGGAGATTACTCTAGTCCTCTGTATCCAGCCACTCCGGCTTCGATTTGCCCTGCTTGACTGCTTCGCGTGCATCAGACCGCCTATGCGACTGATAGTCACGCATACGCATCATCATCCACCCTCTAGAAAATCTATCATTGCTAGAGGGCTAAGGAAACTCTCGATACAATGTATCAATTATGTACTCCTTGCTAGCATCTAGGATCTCCTTCCACTTGTCTGTAATGTTGTGCCGAAATACTTGTTGGCACAACTCATGCATCCTAGAGATGACATCTTTTCCATCATCATTCATGTATAAATGGCCAGAGGCCTTATCTATGAGATACGAGTAACCTGCAAGATTTTGCAAATGGGTACTTTCATGATATTAATACAAATGTGTCAAACACAACTTGAATTGATAAGTGCTACTGCGAAAAAGGATGCAAAAATACATATCTGGAGGAGTGGGTTTCATGTACTTCTTGTCAGCCCTGGGAGTGATCGGTGGGGTACGTGAAGGAGTGGGAGCAGTAGACGTCTGCCCGCCACCGCCAGTGAAAGATGGTGTTGACTCCCTGGTGGTAGTGCGAGTGGGAGAGACTGCATCTGTATCCCCACAACAGGAGCTACCTCCTCCTCGACTACGTGACTCTGAAGCAAAGAGAGACCTGCGACTATGTCTACTGGAGACCGAAGCATCGGACTGTCTAGAATCTGACAATCGTGCTGAGGTGGAACGGGAAAGCTGTGCATCGACTCTATCTCTGCTGACCCGTGCTAGCTGCTCCAGTGAGAAACGCGCTAGCATCGCGTCAATGTCGTCATCTGTAAAATCGTGACTCATCCTACCGTCCGTGCCCAAATCCTAAACCTGCACATACAAGGAAAATTAATAATATTAGATAATGAATTGCAAGACATAATAAAACTAAGACTTAATTAGCAAGACTTCATTTTGAAATAATAAAAAAATTTAAATAATACAAAACACCATACTCCAAAAACATACAAACTGTCCTAACCGATTTGCAAAAAATTGGCATTGCTGTAGTGGGAGAAACGTTTTGATTGAGTCACTTTTGTTTAGGGTTCCACAATCTCATCTTGACATAGCTCAGTATACATTGGGAGATCTATACAAAATTCTCCACAAAATGAGAACTCTGCTTCATTTTCAAAAAACCCATCCTCTATCTCCTCTATCTCCATAGGTGAGATGTCTTGGTCCTCCAAGCGGTTAATTAGGGTTTCTTGTATGCCTTCTGTCATTGCCGCTATTAAAGGTGTCTCTTCTACGATCAGTACGGGGGTTCTGGAAAACACGGGGATACTCCTAGTTGTCATGGAAATGACATACCACCATTGAGGTTGTTGCGGATTAGGGAAAAAGATGACATGATCCATATTACGATTAGTATAAAAGTCCACTTTGAGATTGCTAAAGCGCGTCAAGTATTAGGGACTCTTACCTACTCACAGTGATTTGGCAAAACCAATGTAAAACTCAAATCGGTCCACTTCTTCGTTGAGTCAATCTCAACAAAGCCACTTGGCCCTCGCCGAACAGTTGCACCTGCTCCTTCGAGAGTAACCTTGAACCATTGCACATCAAATATGGTCATGGAGGAACTTCGATAGTCCACTGCAAGGATACTCTGTAAATATCCGAAATACTCCATCTCTGCAACTACACGGTTTGGATCTGTGGCACGTCGTCGGCTTTCCTACTCAAACATTGCCATCACTCCACAGTCCATTGTCGAGCATAACTTGTCGATGTGCTCTACTCTAAAATGTCGTCCACATGACCATGCTGCACTATGGACCTTATACTGGGAGAAGAACAAGTATATTAGTTGCGATTTGCAATATAGATTGTAATTTCTTGGGATTGCATACCTTGGGATTGCATCCACGTGAGAAGTCCCACTCTTCTTCAGTAACTGTTTCTCCATCTTGAGATGCTTTGGTTAGGGCCTCATGTAGCCATCTAGTGGACATGATTAGAGGCATCTCCTCTAAGCCCTTTGGATATCGAATGGGCTGTTGCCGTGTACTCGTCGAAAGTCAGATCTTGCAGACTCTTGCTCAGCTCGAGCATCCTCATACTGTTGCAGCCACTTCTCCATCGTAGCGCTATGCAGCATACAAAATCGGTTCACCTTGGACTCCATGGATGCGTCCATCTTCTTCTCTATTCCGTTCCCACTAGGACATCTCCATTCAGATGATCATCCTCCTTAAGTGACCATATCAAGCCTTTGTCCCAGTCCACAGTGGACAACCACTCAGAAATGTACACCAAGGCCTGCGACACTAACCAACCTTCAGCCATGCTACCCTCAGGACGAGCCCGTTGTCGCACAAATCCCTTTAAGGTCTTCATGAACCGTTCAAGGAAAAACATCCATCAACTATGAACTAGACCTACAACTTGAAATTCATCTACAATATGCACTAGAAGATGGGTTTGTATCGTGAGCATGCTAGTGGGAAGATACTTCTCCAAAAAACAAGCAGTCTCTACTGCCATGCATTTCGTGAATTCAATCGATGATGTGTGAATGGCTGTCCGTATCTCCGATGTCAGAGACCCCACGATTGCGATCGGCAATACGAACTGTGAAAACCATGTAATTAATATTGTGTATAAACAAACGGAGATTCTGAAATCTAATATGCAGAATCATGCCATACGCAGCCTCATACGGTACATACCTGACACATATTATTCCAATCATGGGATTTGAGTCCTGTCAGTTGGTCATCCTTTGTGAATGCTATCTTGAGAGAACGCATTAGGCCAGTTGGCATGCGAAAGGACTTGATGTTTTCCTTTACTCGTCGCACTTCATTGCCGGTGTCGTGCTGCTGCGCATCCGAGTCGTATACACCTCCATTTCTTTTGTTGTGCATTTGTGTTATTTTCTGTGTGTGATTCATTGTTTGTGTGATGCATTTCGATAATCCGCATCCAATGTATATATTCCCTTAGTGCGTATGTATGATTTTGTTTGGATGCATGATGTGTGTGCGTTAGAAAAATATGAATAACTGATGCCAAAGGACATTATCAAGCTGATAATTTTAATGATAAACTCGATGAAAAGTGCAGGGAATTGTGGAATCAAAGGAAGCTTTGTTGAAGCTGACATTTAAGCTATGAAGATAGAGGTTACACGAGAACAAGATAGACAAAATATGCGGGACAAATCATTTTTGAAGAAGATACATTATTACTACATGTCATGGAGAAGAAGGGTTCATATGCCTTTGCCTTTGACGGGAGGAATCTCTGCAGTTGTCTCAAAGACTACATCCCCATAGAACGTAATCCAGCAAATTTCAGAATTTACCAATTAAAAACAAGGTTCATGGGAACAATATCCACATGTCTTAGCAGTTGACAAAGTCTGAAGTAAAGGAGATATAGCGACTTGACCTGTTTTGAGGGGAATCCGCTATAATTGGTGTGCTCTCTTTTAGGGGTACGGGGAATCTAATTTGGGGGATGCTACTGGAAAAAGAGAAAAAGTCGTGGAAGATGAGGAGAAGGGGAACAGAGGGCAACGAAACAGGTCTTATCGGACTTGGAGCGGAGGCTAGTGCTTTGAATGGGGGAAAGAAAACAAACCCTATGCGCTGTTGCTGATAAGATGGATGTACTCATGGATATGACACTTCAGCACTTGCGGACTTGTTTCAATGCAGGCCGAATCGAACAAGTTTTCAACTGCCTAATGAGTTCATTTCAGTCAACAATCTTAGATTGATTGAAATCGATGTGGAGATAAGGTGGGAGGATATTGTTCAGGAAGAGGACAACAACAAGGTTTTTGCGTTTATGGATATGGATGAGATGTCAGAAGAAAACGAAACAGGGCAGATCTGGGAGCAGAAGCGACATCAATGAATCTCCTTCCTATTTATGCTTCTGATCTTTCTCAACTACAGAACAGCAGGAGCTCTGGAACAACACTAAATTGTTAGTAACATCACTTAATTAAGAACTGCTGAGTCGATAGGCCTTTCTGTGGAACGATCTGCCGCCTTATGGTACAAGCATCAATTCAGTGCAGGGTGAGTCTGTACTGGAGAACCAACTGCTCATGGCATTTCTGTGGAACGGTCTGCCGCCTTATTTGAGAACATGATCATTACACGAAAGTCGAGAGATGGTCGTAGCTATGCAAGAGGATCTGTCTTGTGCTTTGCAAACGGATAGTTCAGAGCAGAGTATTAGAGAAACAGGCAAACATGGGGATCAGGAAGTCATCAGGATTAGGTCACTGTGGTATACAAGAGCACTTGGATAAAATTGATGACGACATCAGAAAACTAGCCAAGGAGGCAATATCCAAGTACAACCTGTTGTCCACTGAGAACATGCAGCTTAAGGCTCAATTACACGAAACGCGTCGACTTCCAGTTCGTCGTCTTCATCACTGAAGGCTTTGCCTTTGATTGGAAAACATTCAGCGAAGTGGATGCAGAAACTAGATAGAAAATCACCGATGGAATATATCAATGAAGTACCCCCATACCTGTGGAAGGACTAATTGTGGCATGCATAGGGCCCAGATCCAGTTCTTGGTCATTTGGTGGAGTTTATTTGTCTCGATTCTGAAGAACCAAATGTTTGCAAGTATTGTGGAACTTTAAACAGAGATGGAAGCACTTCAGAGTTATACTGAATATCAATTACAAACCAGGGAACGCACAATTTGTGGAACTTCAGTACGTTAACCAATCATCATGATTGTAGAGGGCCTTTGAATTCCATGCAAATCAAAAGAGAATGTTTGTGCTGATGATTCCAAGTTTCGTCATTACAAAGACAACAGTGACCTTCCTTCACACAAACTTGCTGAAATTTGAATGCTAAAAACAGTCCTAAACTGGTGCTGAATGTTGGGTAAACTTATAGGCTGATCGCTCAATGGATAGATTGGGATAAAGCTCAAAATTGATGCCCAGTAGAACCCTTCTAGCTGAACTCTTCAAGACACTTCAAGCCTATGTGCCAATGGCATAATTATCTTCAAACACTTGAATGAAAAACAGTTTATGTACAGATTTTTCTGAATATGGACCTCATGTAATTTACTTGACAAGAAATATAGTGAACTTTGGCATCAAAAATTCGTTTTCTTCTTGTTAGTCTCTTCACTTGTTGCAACTTGAACCCCGTGTTCAGCAGCCCTTACACGAAATCTACGACACCGGAAAAAACCCAAGGAGCGCGCTGCAATTGCACTCGACCATCGACGCCACTTACAGGCCAATATGGTTCCATCTTTCCCACTGCTTTCAAATCTATCCTCGCTCCTAGTGTGTCTTGCTGCCCAGTGAGGTGGTCCCATAGCAAGCTACCCACATTCTTAAAAATGTGCATGGGATCTAAAAGGTGGTTAATTTTCAATTTTTTCCAATAAGTGAGCTCATAGAAAATTGAGAAGCGTCACATTCCACTGGGAAGCGAGTCTTGGTCCACCATCCTGCGATCAAACTAGCTCAGTGCATTCATTCTCGCAGGAGGGTGACCAAGAAATCCTTCTCTCATGACATGACCCTTTGGCAAAAAAACTCGATGTCCCTCAAATACCATCTTCTTCATAGATTTTGACATACGAGAATCCAACCTTGGTCCACACAGAAGACATGCATGGTAACCTGACGTGACTAGCCCTACAGAACACACATGTACAATGAGGCATGTTATAACACCAACATCGCTCAAAGAAAACTAGCAAAATAAGAAAACATGCTTTACCAGAGCATTCTCCATAACCTGGAAAGTCATGCATGGTCCACATAAGAATTGCCCTTATAGTTGCGGATCGCCTACCAATATGTTTGTTCATGTCCTCCACTACAATTCCCTCCCACAACTCCTTTAGCTCATCAATCAGTGGAGAGAGGTAGACATCCATATTCTTGACTTTGTATCGTCCACACACAAGCAAGTTGAGCAAAAGGTGTCCTTTCTTGGTGGAAATCCATGGCGGTATATTGTAGTTAACAAGGACCACGGGCCATACACTATAGAGGGTGGAACGTAAACCAAAAGGATTTACCCCATCCATGGCAAGACCGAATCGTAGATTCCTCGCCTCCTTTGCAAAGTCAGGAAAAGTCTCGTCAATGTGATGCCATGCTTCTGAGTCAGCTGGTGTACGCTATACACCATCAGTGGATCGATTTTCTGCATGCCATGTAGTCAAATTTGCAAAACTCTTAGTCTGAAAAATGTGACGAACATGCGGTATCAGCGGAAAGTGCCTCAAAACCTTCTACGGAACAGTCTGTCCTTGCAAGTCATTTTGATACATGTCCATACCACACTTGGGACATGTGGCCAACAATTCAATCTCTCCTCGAAAGAGAACACAATCATTGGGGCAAGCATGAATGCAATTATAATCCATGCCTAGCTTTTGCAGCACTTGTCTTGCATCATCACGAGACTCAGGCATCATGTTTTGAGTAGGCAAAATGTAAGATTTCTACGTTCTACAAATTGCAATGAAGCACATTATTAGAGTACTACATAGCACATTTTAATGGCTTTCAATAAAGAATCATACACATCATAATATACCTGAATAACTCTGTCACACTCGCATTGGTCCATCCATAGTTTGTTTGTATACTCAACAATGCAAGAAGTGTCTTCAAATGGGATACCCGACTCCCATCATACAATGGAATGGCAGCCTCCGCAATTAAAGGATCTTGGGATTTCGAGTCCGTCGGAAGCAATGATTCGATCATGTCCCCTAACTCTGGCTCCAAAAAAGCCGAAGGATCGTCCATGTCTCCAGCATTCTCACCCATAAAAGGGGGTTGAGAGTTATCACCTTCTATGAGATAGTTAGTTATCTCAGACGGCATTTGTATAGAGCGCGGACGAACCCGTCTTACTGGACGCAAGAGACCTGCGGACTGCAATGTATCGACATGGCCCTGACCCTGTAAAGGACGTTAAGGAGCTAACTTCTAAGATAACCCCAAACTGTTATCCTTAAATCAATTACATGTCATATAGTAATGAGAGAGAACTTACCGCAATCTCGTAATTCAAGACTGCTTGGTCGATTATCTCAACTCGAAACTCTCCGTACCGTTGCACATGCTCTATGGACAAATGATGTTTCCGACGAATGGCCAATTTGCATTGCGTGCATGGACAGGGGACACATTGATTGAGCCAAGCCTCACGATCACCACCATGTTGGTCGTGAGTGCTAGACATCTTGACTGCGATGTAATGGAATGATAATTTAATAACGATTCTATATTGTATATTGGGACCACTCCACTATATATATTTCAGGTCTTTTTTTTTTAATTTTTGTACCTATCTCTTTGAATTCGGCTTTAAACTTATCTATCCTTGAGGTCCGCTCTAAACTATGCTCATACACATACATTTTTGTACCTACATTGCAAACAATAAAAACCAACACAAGAAAAATTTTGAAAACACTCACTTCCATTTCTCTCTCTTTCAACACTTCCTAACCTACATTGCAAAGCAACACAAAGCAACACAAAGATCGAAGAGAAACCAACACTTTCTAACCTACATTGCAAAGCAAAACAAAGATTGTAAAGAAACCAAAACAGGGCATACCGTCGTGCTCTTCTTCTTCCACGACCTCTTCCTGTGGGCGATGCTCCTCTCCTGGCGTGCGGCTCGCGGCTTGCTTCCTTGCTCACCTCCCTTACTCATCTCCCTTTCTCTTTCTCTCTGCCTTCGAGTGCTCGTTTGAAAGAAACGTTCAGGTTTCTGCGAAATGTTACCGCAGTAAGTCGTCGCTATTTGTATTGCTATTTATGTCGCTAAATAGCGACGCAGATAGTGATGCTAATACTGACGCAAAAAAAAAACGTCGCTACTTAGTGTCTCTATATGTGTGTACCCTTGTAGTGAAATGAAAGAGGGGGAGAAGAGAAAAAAAAATAAGAGAGGGAGAGGAGAGAGAAAAAGAGAGAAAAAACATTAAACCTAATAGGGAAAGAGAGAGAGAGGGTGAGGGTGACGCAAGGAGAGGAAATGAGAGAGGGAGACAAAGAGAGAAAAGGAAATGAGAGAGGGAGAGGAGAGAGAAAAAATAGTAAACATAATAGGGAAAGAGAGAAAGAAAGGGTGAGGGTGAGGGAGGGAGAGGAAATGAGAGAGGGAGAGAAAGAGAGAAAAGGAAATGAGAGAGGGAGAGGAGAGAGAAAAAGAGAGAAAAAACATTAAACTTGATAGGGAAAGAGAGAAAGAGAGGGAGAGGGTGAGGGAAGGAGAGAAAATGAGAGAGGGAGAGGAAGAGAGAAAAGGAAATTAATTATTGTTGTTTTTTGTGTCAAGATTGTGGAAGGGAAGGAAGGAGTCTCACTTGTAGCTTTCTTGCTTGCACAATGGGGGAATACACACAAAGGTGGAGGCTGAAAACAGTTTTCCTCTTCTTAGTTGTGTAAGCCAAAAGAACTCAAGTACAAAGAAATAGAAGAACCCTATATATGGGTCTCAAACCAAACTCAACTAACTAAGGTGGCATACTAACGGAGCCACGAACTAGAGTAGATAAGGATAGCTATCATCTAGCTATTATTCATGGGCGGTTTACCGAATCTGCAACTGACATGTCGGTGACATAAATACACAACGGTCACCCTGGCGTATCAGGAGTGGAGCTCGATATCTCAACATGTTGTAGTAGTAGTAGTAGTTTTTTTTCTTTTCTTGTTTATTATTATTTAGTTTTCTTATTTTTTGTAGTAGTAGTAGTAGTTTTTTCTTCTTTTCTTGTTTATTGTAGTAGTAGTAGTTGTTGTTGTTTTTTTTTTTTTCTTCTTCTTTTCTTGTTTATTATAGTGGTAGTGGTAGTGGTAGTAGTAGTGGTAGTGGTAGTGGTAGTGGTAGTGGTAGTGGTAGTCATGGTTGTGGTCATGGTCATTGTTTTTTCTTCTTTTCAATGCTTTATTATACTAGTAGTGGTAGTGGTAGTAGTAGTGGTCGTGGTCATAGTCATAGTCCTGGTTGTGGTCATCATCATTGTCATCGTAGTCATAGTCGTAGTCGTGGTTGTGATCGTAGTCATAGTCATGGTCATGGTCATGGTCGTGGTCGTGATCGTGGTTGTGGTCGTGGTCGTGGTCGTAGTCGTAGTCATAGTCGTGGTTGTGGTTGTGGTCATGGTCATAGTCGTGGTTGTGGTTGTGGTCGTAGTCGTAGTTGTAGTCGTGGTCGTAGTCCTAGTCGTAGTCGTAGTCATAGTCATAGTCATAGTCATTGTCATGGTCGTGGTCATGGTAGTGGTAGTGGTAGTGATAGTGGTAATGGTAGTGGTAGTGGTAGTGGTAGTGGTAGTGGTAGTGGTAGTGGTAGTGGTAGTGGTAGTGGTAGTCGTAGTCGTAGTGGTAGTCGTGGTTGCGGTCGTGGTTATTGTTTTTTCTTCTTTTCTTATTTATTATACTGGTAGTAGTAGTGGTAGTGGTAGTGGTAGTCGTGGTCATGGTTGTAGTCGTGGTCGTCGTCGTGGTAGTGGTCATAGTCATGGTAGTGGTAGTGGTAGTGGTAGTGGTAGTGGTAGTGGTAGTGGTAGTGGTAGTGGTCGTGGTCATAGTTGTGATCGGTCGTGATAGTGGTAGTCATGGTCGTAGTGGTGGTCATGGTCATAGTGGTGGTCGTGGTAGTAGTGGTAATGGTAATGGTCATAGTCATGGTCATAGTCGTGGTCATGGTAGTGGTAGTCATGGTCGTGGTCATGGTCATGGTCGTGGTCGTGGTCTTGGTCGTGGTCGTGGTCATGGTCATCGTAGTCGTAGTCGTAGTCATGGTCATGGTCGTAGTCGTGGTCGTGGTCTTCTTCGTAGTCATGATCGTTAAAGAAAATGAGAGAGGGAGAGGAAGAGAAAAAAGAAGAAGGAACAAGAGAGAGGGAATAAACATACAGTATAGTAAAGAAAGAGAAAAAGAGAGAGAGATGGAAGGAGAGGAGATAATGAATGGATAAAAAACAAAGAGAGAGTGGTGGCGAGGTCTGGTGCAACACCACGAGAGAGGAAACACTCCGACATATATACGTTAATTTGTGGGTGGGTGGGTGGAGACTTTACATACGTTAATTTTTGCTGAGTTATAAGAGAAGAAATCCCTTCTCAAACAATTTAAGAAAGAAAAAATGAATGATAACAAAAACAACTTATTTTTCGTAACGTAGATAAAATGAAAAATGATGAAGGTCTTGCGAGGCATATCTTAATCAACGTGTCCCATGTCCTTGCTCTCAATGCAAGCTGGCAATTAGACGAAAACTTCGATTGTCTATAGAACACGTACGACACTTTGATGAGTTTCAATCTAAGATCATTGATCAGGCAATCTTGGATTTTTAGCAAACGGTAAGAAATGTTAATATCAATCATGCATTGTATTCGCAAGCTAATTGAATACCATATACAAAAAGATTAGGTGTGGCTGGCAAATTTTCTATCTAGGGAGGTGACGTCTCGTCCCAAGGAGGAGTGCACCCTTTGCAGCGAATTAGAAGAGTTTGTGGGCGTGTGATGGATGGAGTGCCTAAGCCAATCCACCACTTGGAAGGTACTACCCAATCTATACCGTCAATACCAGAGGAGATAAGCAGCCTTCCAGACCTACCTACAATCTTGGAGCCTGAGATGGAGGCAATGATCGATGCATTGATTCCCATGGATGTCGAGACTTCTGATCCGCTTAGAGAGGAAGCATCCATACCATTATATGATGGGTGCCGAGTATCTCACCTCCTAAGTGTGCAAGCAAAATATGGGTGGAGCGATGCGAGTGTGACCGAGTTGTTCAGGTACCTTGTACGCACACTTCGTTGATTTCTTTTCGGCACTATCATTAAAAACATTTGTGCTTTTTCAAGGTGTTTTATAATTTTTTTCAGGTTACTGAAATATCATATATTACCACATACAAATACCATGCCTGAGTCTCATGATGATGCACGACATGTTTTACGAAATCTTGGCATGGACTACAACCGCATCCATGAATGTATCAACAATTGCATACTGTTTCGAGGAGTATACGAGACTATGGAGAAATGTCCAAAGTGTGGTGCTCATAGGTATTGACTGGACTTGCAAGGGCAAACCATCTCTCAAAAAGTTCTTAGATACTTTCCGCTTATCCCCTGCATAAACCACATGTTCGTACGTCCGGCATGGCAAGCTTGACAACATGGCATACGTAGAGAATAGGTCCACAGATGGAGTTCAACGAATATCAATGGATTCACATGCATGGAGCCACATTGACTCTACCTTCCCAGGCTTTTCCCGAGAGCCAAGGAATCTTCGACTCGGTCTTGCAATGGATGGCGTGAACCAATTCGGTTGGCGCTCAACTTCTTACAGTGTGTGGCAATATCCCTCCATGACTTTCTACAAAGAAAGGACATCTCATCCTTAGCTTACTCGTCCCCGACCACTACAAAGTCAAAAATATGGACGTGTATCTTCTTCGTCCATTAGTCGACGAGCTTAAGATTTTGTTGGAAGAGGGGGTCACCGTGCAAGATATGAGTAAGCGCAATGGTCGACGGTCCGCCAATATTCAAGCCATTCTCATGTGGACGATGCATGACTTTTCGGGATTCGGAGAGTGCTCATGTAAATAGGCTTCCATTCTCGTTGGTAATATCTATATTTTATCTCGTTCAAGTTTGTATTCACTGGGTAGAGGTGTTGAAACAGGTCTGGTTACCTCAAGTTATCATGCATGTCCATTGTGTGGACCACAGTTAGACTCTCCAAGGTTATGCGAACCATGAAGAAGATGGTATATCAAGGACACGCCGCTTTATTTCCAGAGGGTCATGAACTCATGAAAGGTTTTCTTGGACGACCTCCGACACGTATGAATGTCGCAGACTGGTACGAGCTGAAAATGGTCCGTGCGGAGTCACATCCAAACGAAATGTGACGGTTCTCAGTTTTCTACGAGTTGCCATATTGGACCCACTTACAGATCAACCACTTGTTGGATCCCATGCATATTTTCAAGAATGTGGGCAGCTTGCTATGGGACCACATCACAGGAAAGAGAGACACTATAGGGGCACGAATGGATTTGAAGGAGGTAGACAAGATGGAGGCTCTTTGGCTGCTGACAAGTGCTGATGGTCACATGTAGCTACCTCGCGCTCCTTGGGTTTTGTCCACTAAAGAAGAGTGCATTGTGAAGCAAATAGTCAAGTCTATCTGCACTCCAACAGGCATGATGCGTAAATCCCATGACACTAGCATAAGATATGTCAGGTTTGTACTACAAAGATTGTAATTGGCGTGTGCATTTTGCTATTTGAAGTGTAGCCATTGTTCATAATGCTTTCTCATTTGTGGTAGTTTGTACTACCGATCGTGATCGCAGGATGCCTTACTCCAGAAATATGTAGGGCCATTTACAGGTTGTTGACTTTAGTACAATTGATCTCACAGAAGGAGATTAAGACGTCCGCTATTGAATCCGCGAGGCGGGGAGCAGTGGAGACGGTCTATCTCTTTGAGAAATACCTGCCTGCCAGCATGCTTACGATACAAATCCACCCTCTTGTACATCTTGTAGATGAAGTGGAGATTGCTAGACCTATCCATACGTGATGGATGTTCTTCTTGGAGCACTTTATGAAAACCCTAAAAGGCTTTGTGCGACAATGAGCTCGGCCTAGAAGGTAGCATGGCTGAAGGTTGGTTGATGTCTGAGGGACACTAGTTCATATTTCACAATGGCTACCAACGGTGGATCCAGACAACAAAATGCTATGGTCACTAAAGGACGATGATAGATTGACCGGAGATGTGGTGGTTGGAAATGGGGTAGAAAAAAGAATGGATGCTGCAATGGAGGAGAAGGTGAATCGCTTGTGTATGTTGCACCATGCCTCTATGGAGACGTGGCTCGTACCATCAAGCTAGGCAAGATTGAGAGGAAGTGCGATCTGAATTTCGACGTAGTATGCGCCATCGACCGATTTGATATCCCAAGGGCATGGAGGAGATGTTGCGGTTCATGTCAACGCAATGGTTGGATGGAGCTTTGACTGCAGTGTCTCATGAAGGGGTAGAGGTCTCAATTGAGGAGTGGGAATTCTCGAGGAGATGTAGTCCAAAGGTGATGACGTATTTAGGATTTGTCATATCTATATTTTATATGCGACAACTAATTTGAGAGTTTCAATGTACAGTACAAAATATATAGTGTAGCTGGATGATGGACTGCATGCGTGCATGTATGTCATACAGACGATCGGACGCACGCACAGCACTCAAGAGTGGGGCTGCAAAGCTCGAGTGGCTAGACGCGGACGACTAGCGTTGAGACTGAGGGAGGAGGCTACAGATTCTCCAGGATGTTGGAGTCAACAGCGCAAGGCAGCAAGGGCACGACTAGAGGCCGGAGTGGTCCATCATCTTGGGAGTGGCGGCCACAAGACATATCTGGAGGACTTTGTAAGTCTCTCTTTTATTTTGCTTGCTTATTTTTTTGCAATATCCTTTGTATTGACAATCATATTTCTAACAGTTAGTATTTTGTTTTCTTTGCAGCACTCCATTACAAATCACGATCCGACTGGCCTTGAGACTCGATATGTAGAGAGGCACAATCTCACTGCATTGATCGACTGATTGTAAAGACGTAGCGGCCCTATAAGTCACTATCTTTCTTGTCTGTAGTTACCATATTTGATTAAAATGTATTATTGTATGGTGGACTGATGTATAGTTGTTTCTTTTTTTACAGAGTCCGTTCGATGCTCCTTTGCGACGGGACGAGCTTTTGGATGGCGAGGATGTATAGCTCGCCCTTGGATCCCTGGAGCTCACACACCCTTCTTTTTTGGTCACCTGATCTGTATAGACATTTTCTATGTAGTAGTGATATCTTGCCATGATTGTACCAGTCGCTTTCATTATGCCATCATATATTTATTTCATGTATCAGTGTTATGATTTAAGCACACTTTGTTTTTGTTTACACGAGCATTGTACACATTGCATAAACTATTTTGTATGGCCCAAATAAAGCACACAGTGCTATATGTGGCAGGGCAACTTGCTGTCCTACCACAAAATTTATGTTTCCCTGTTATGGTCGCCATTAGCATCGCAAATTTACATGCACGCATCGTTATTGGCGTCATTATTAGCGTCGCAAAGCGTCGTTATCAGTGTCAATGCGACGCTAATACTGATGCAAATAGTGACGCTAATAATGACACTAATATTGATTGTTCTATAGCATCGCCAATAACAACGCCTTTTGCAACGATAGGGGCAAATTTTGTTATTTACATTTTCGTCGCTTTTAACATCGGTATAAGGCCTATATCTTATAGTAGCTGTTGAAAATATATAAAAAACCTCACTTCTTTTGGGTTCTTTTCAGAGTGGCACTTTTGTCAATTCCTGCTTCACATCCTCGAAGGATACTTGACAAGGATCATTGTAAACAAAAAAACAGTTAAAGGATAAGAGATTTGTCAATGGAAACGTTCTTTTTGCCAATGCATCAATAAATCGTCAACAATATATCACTAATGACAAAAAGCTATGTAGTTCTTTAGGAGTACGTGGCAGAATCATTGCGATAATAACCTTTATCTTTTCAAGATTGGTTGTAATATCAGTTGAACTAACCACATGACCAAATAGAAGTCCATAGGGCACTCCGAATACACACTTTCTTGGGTTAAGAGCAATGCAAAACTACCTGCAACACTCAAAACACTTCCTTGAAATAATAAACATTCTTTCCCTTATGGTGGCTTCCCCCAGATCATCAATAAAGATTTTGAGCTCCTCGAGGGAAATATCAGCAAAAGTCTTATCAATTGTGTGTTGCCAAGAACCCGGCGCATTGCATAATCCAAATGTCATCACATGATATGAAAAGGTACCAAATATAGTAATAAATGACATTTTTAGCTTATCTTCCTATGCAATAGCCATTTGGTTATATCCAACAAAGCAATCCATAAATGAATAGACATCCTTACCTGCGAACTAATCCAAAATCTGATCAATGAATGGAAGTGGATAGCAATCTTTAACCGTCTTTTTATTGAGCTCCCTAAAATCTACACAAAGCTAAATTTGGTTATTCTTCTTTTTCTTGATAACCATTGGTAAACACCACTCTGTGTGTTGTACAAGAAATATCAGGCCAGTCTTATGTAATTTTTGTAACTCCTCAAATAGTCTATCCCTTAGCTCAAAAGGCATATGCCTCACTTTCTATCGCACAAGACATCTACCTTTCTTTAAAGGAATAGTATGCACAGCAAAATTGGGAGGAATACCCCTCAGCTCATCATAACTCCAAGAAAAGGTGTCGTGGAATTCTTGGATTAGGGGGACACACAGTCTCTCCTCTCTTCTAGACTAAGCATAGCCCCTAATTTGATAGGTCATGGATCATTCAATGTTCTACTCTATTGTTGACTATTGAAGTGCTATGATTTTATAGGTTGATTTTTTTTATTTTTTGGACTGAATTGTTGATTCTATATGGTGATTGATTGGTTTAGAAGTGGTTTGAGAGTGTTTTGGATATGATGGAATGGTTTTGATAAGTTCATGGTGTTTTTGAGTTGAGATATAAGGTTTTATGATGATTTGTTGGCATTTTGATAGGTTCTGTTTGGTTATATTGGGTTCTATTAAGCTTATATTCGGTTCTATTTTCTTTCTGATAGAGGGATAGAGTGATGATTGTTAATGTTTGATATTTTTTGCAAGCTCATTGAATATTTTTTAATAGTTTGGAATGGTTTTAGTATGAGTTTTGAGGTTCTTATGCCTTTTGTTGACCTTCTGTAACCTTCTGTTGAGCTTCTCTGTAGAGCCTTTGTTCTTGCTCTATTTATGTTCTATTCTGTAGATCATTTGTAAGTGTTCTGTGGAATGTATGCATGATTTTTGGAAAATTTTCTAGCCCTAGAAAGAGGTGAATATAATTTCAAAAGATCTTGAAGAAGTCAAAGAAGTAGCTGCTGAAAACTAAAGAGAAGGTTGGAGTGAAGTGACAGTGGTGAGCTGTGAAGACACAGTTTAGTGGCTCTGGTGACCTTTCATATCAGACACACCTTTTGGAAGGGGCATTCACAACTAAAGAAGTATTATTATGAGTGATTATTAAGTATTGTAGTGAGGAGATGATATAATATTGATTGAGAGAGAAAGAGAGGGTCAGAGATGGTCAATTCTATGCCAAACAATATATCTATCTATGAGAGACTATGAGAGAAAACTATGAAGACATTGAAGAAGAATGATATGTGATTATTTCCATTCAAAGTGGTTTTTTTTTTCTTTTTTGGTTGATGATTTATATGAAGAATGTAAAGAAAATGATGAATTTTGTTGAAGAATAAAGCTGTGGGAGATTGTTTCTATGAAGTTGCGTGAAGATTTTTTATCATGGTGTTAATTTTCCTTGTTGTGATCACATAAAGAATAAAACAAGATCTTGTTGATGTTACAATATAGATTTTCTTGTAGTAGAATCCCCTTTTCCTTGGTGTCTCTCTTAGGGCTCCATGTTTTTGGTGCATAGTCGGGGAAAACGGCCATCAACAGGCACAAACAGAGGCAGAAAATGGAAGAAGTGGAATTGTTGAAGAGAAATAAAAGAAATGGAGAGTAAAGTTCATGTCACTATTGAAGAATTGGAAGCTTTCATTGCCAAGGCTACATTCTACAAAAGATTCATTTCCCAACGAAGAAAGCACAATGCCATTCTGATGCGGTTCCTGTCTGTGATGGTCTGTTTCCACTACCTACTGAAGCTACAAAAACTTGAATCACAGTAGCAAAGTTATTTCCACAAAAATGAAGAGTAGAACATAGAGAATGAGTATTAATGGAGGATTCAGCCTTTATTGAAGAATTTCTAGACATCATCAAGTGGGAGATAGTCAAGAAGCTTCAGGAGTCGTGGTCTGTGGAAGTTCATAAGAATAAGAAGGAAAAGAGATGGGACTTGCTCGTAGACACTCAATAGTAAGATACGTGGGATGCTTGGTATTCTGACAATCTTCTACTTGTCCAATTGGAAACCCACTGGAAGTTGGTAGACAAAGTGTTCTTTATAACATACACTGTTGAAACCATCAGAAGGCTGGCATTACTATGATGATGGCACCGCAACAATGCTTAGATGCATGAAATTTGACACCTTCAAAATCTAATACCTTCCTCTATGAAGTGGTATGAAAACAGGATTAAGAGACATTGAAAAGAAAGAAGTAGACAAAATGTTGGCAAGAGAGTCCTCCAGAGCCTAAAGGCTTTTGTTACCCTTTTGTGGAGCACTAACAATTTAGTGGAACCAACCCCCTCATGAATTACGCCATAAGGAGACAAGCACTAGAATGACTTCAAAGGTACGTGAGAAGAGAGAAAGAAAGAATCAAAGCCGAAAATGAGGTAGCAGGAGAAGTTGCCCTTGACGCCCTTGCTGAACTCTTTACAGAAGTCCCAATGGCCTAGCAAGCCCTTCCTCCCCTGTTGGAGGTCCCCTTCCTAGCCAGATATGTCCAAGAAATGTTGACAACAGGCCAGCGAATGTAGTTCCATCGCCAAGTTTTAAGGGAGAGTACAATGAAGACCCCGATCTTCATGTAGAAGAATTTATGGTAACATGTGTGGCAAACAATGCCAAAACCCTAGAGCATTGGTTGGAAATATATCCCACCACTTTCAAGGCTGTGTCATTTCAATGGTATGAGGAAGAAGCAACAAGAACTTTTGACACATGGGACCAATTCAGTCTATTGGAGAATGAGTGGAAGCATATGTTTTTAAAGTGGAGTCCATTACTGAAGAGATGGACCAACCATAACCTAGATGATGTATTCAGAAGGGAGTCTTTCTTCTTAGAGGATTACGACTAGAAGTCCCTAAGTTTGTGGAGCTGCAAAGACCAGCCACATTGCAAGCTGCAACAGAAGGTGAAAGACTATATGATGAAGTGGAAGCTAGATTGGCGATGAATTTAGGACAAGGATTCCCACCTCCTCTGATGCTTGGAATGATGTATCCACCAAATACAGTCCTAGGGATTATCCCCTGAATCTGAATCAGAACAGAGATCCCTCTATACCAACCCTATCTATTTATACAATGATTACAGAGACTCCTCAAAACTCTACTGCCTCAAGAGGATAAAGCTTGAGGGATTACTTATCCAACTCAGTTGCAAATATCAAAAAGGAGTTAATGGATGTGATCACAGAATAGTTTGCAGACACTGAAAGTAAGTATTGCTAGCATATCCAACGTTGCAGGAGCAAGACGAGATGTGATATGGTCAAATACTTGGTGTGATAAGTGCCATCAAGCAAGTCATTTAGCTAGTGAATGTACCCAAAAGCCAACAATCCCTAGAGCTTTCTACTCTTACAGTCTCAAAAAGAACCATACAAAGGATATTTACTCTCTAAAAGAGATGCATGACAAGAGAAAGAAGGAAGAAGAAGCAAGGTTCAACTTGCTGGAATCTAAGATGACAACCCAAGATATCGGGTAAAAGCCTAGAGACTTCGATCCTAACTTTGGACCCAGAAGATTTCCATCCCAAAGTTATAGCGGAAGATAGTCTGGCAGTGGCTAGAGATCAGAAGTGGAGTGCTAGAGATGCAGAGAAAATGGACACATTTCACCAAATTGTCCAAATCCTATAAGGTTAGTGGACTACAAGCCCTTACGCAGTTGATGCAAAGGAGAAGGCCACACTACAAAAGATTGTCCAAGCCCAGCTCGAGTGAAAAACAACGTTGCTGATAATCAATCCAAGGTCCAAGAGCCTACCTTCAATTTGGTGGAATTGAAGGTTGCCACCATCACACATGCTAAGAAGAAGGAACCACTTTTCCAGAAAGAAAATAATCCTCCTGCCAAAATAGTGAAGTTCTGTCTTCCAACACAAAATCAGAACAAAACAGTGTAATACAGAGCACTACAATGCCACAGTGAGTCACAAAGATAGTCCCAGAGACAGGACCAGAGGTCTAGGAGATAGAAGTGGAGGAAGTGCCACAAGTGATAGAAAAATTTCCCATGATATCCCTGCTAGAAGAAAAAGGAAAAATGAAAATGGGTGTGGCCCAATTCCCTAGCCGTTCAGAGAAGCCCATGGATTCTATAAAAGAATATGATCACATCAAAGACCTAGACACCTTTAAACGAGATCTTCATCCACTCTTTCTCAAGTGGTCTTCCATGGTCCACCACCTATGGTGAGGGATAAAATGGTAGGACGGGCATCTACATAGGCTCTAAAACTCTGGAAGGTGTACAAAGTTCCTTCCGGGCTAGGTTATGCACCCCTACGGAGTCTTAAATAGCAAGGGAGGGTCACCTCTCTTTTGTCTTGCTATCTCGTCCGGCTTCGACCTTTTTCCTCGGTCAAAATATGCATGGCAAAGCTAGTGTTCTAACAATCAAGGAATGCAATGCATGGCTAAATCACGATTTTGTCATTTCATGGTATGCAAGAATTGAAGGGTAAAATGTATGAAAATTGAGGATGAGAAAGACTTATCCATAGTAATCAATGACTTGCTGATTTACTATGCTCACCTTTTGGAATTTATTGGATATTCTTAATGGATTGAATCACAAAAAACCCAAAGTTAGAGGTTAAGCAATTCTTAAGAAATAATGAAAGGACATTGCATGAGTTTATATTATGGGTTGATCAAGCAACAAAGCAAGGAGTAATGAATCAATCTATGCAATCATTTGGGCATCAATTTATGAATGGACTAAACTGGAAATCAGTAAACATCATCAATCAATCCCTAGGTAAGGTACTATATGATCATGACATCAATTATTTACTCTTAATTTCTTCCCTTTCAGCAATTGGAAAGCTTGAACAAGTGGATTAATAGGGAAATTAAGAGTAGGAAACAAGAATTACCTCTTGATTGATGTTGAAGAATGGTAGATGAATCACAATCGGTCAATACTTCATAAAATCCACCATCAAATTGATCCAAGTTGAAGGGTATAAGCTCAACTTCAAGAGAAGATAAACCCCATAATGCTTGCTCGAACTCCAAGCAATCAAGAAGATCCAATTGATTAAGGGAATGCCATCATTGATTGAATGTCTTCAAGAAAGGGTCGTAGATAATCCAAGAATCCTGAAGAAGCCTCAATTCTTGATTAGAATCAAGAATTTATGAGAATTCAGGACCTTCTTGCCTTCATGAAGATAAAATGCCTTCAATTCTTGACAGATTGCTCCAATGTTGGCCCTCCTTTGATGTAGTAGATTTAATGAAACATCCTTGAAGTTGAAGAACACAAAAACCCCATGATTGTAAGACCAAAATTTTTGAAGAATTGAGTGGCTGCCCTATTTTTTCCCAAATTTGAGAAGAAGAGTTGCTCCAATCTTGACAAAAGCCTTCAATGTCAGGTCCTTGATGTGTAGGGAAGCTTCAAGAAGCAAGAAATATCAAAAGCCCCATGAATCAAGCTTCATTTGACAAAAATTTTCATGAAATACATGGCTGCCCTGTTTTCCCCTTCATAAAGAGAAGAAGAATGCTTCAAATCTCTTCAAAATGCTTCAATGTCAGTTCTATTTCAAGCATAGAAGCTTGCCTTCATCTTCACGAAGCCATAGATCATGAAAGCCCTCTCCATACTTCAAGAAATTGCAAGAATCTTCATGCTGTCCAAAACAATGAGCTCTAGGATTTCAAGAGAGAAGAGGAGTCCACAAATGCTTTGAAATCTTGCAAAACTAATGAAGGATCATTGCTAAGCATTTTAGAGACCATAGCTTGCTTACTATGAGCTTCTATGGCTCATTTTTTAACATGTTGTTACGCAAGCGGTGATCGAGAGCAAGCCTCACTCACAACCCGATAACGAGACGTTAAGGAGTGTCGTTGGGGTAATTGACTTTGTCGAATACACAACACAACTTGAAAAATTCAAATATTCAATAATACACCACAAGCCACATAAAAACAAGACAAAAAGCAATGCCTCATATAGCTCAAAAAAGTTTAAACCTCGTATGCGGGTAGAGCATCACACAACCACACAATGAAAATACAAATAATTTGACAACAAACCAAGAGAAATATATTCTTGTACCTTAACAACCTTAAGCCGATGCTCGGCACTTTGACACCCAAAAGCTCTAACTTCCAAATTGGCATGACAAGAGCTCACTCTAGCATGTGACCCTCTCTCTCCTCTCTCACAAAATACGATTGCATAAGAGGGGGAAGGCCCTTAACACTCCATTCTCATATCCTTATATAGTTTTCTATCCACACTCACACACATTAGGCTTTTTCCTTTTAGCTTTTGGCTTTTTCTTTTCTACTACTTTTCACTATTTTCGTTTTTTCTGCCCTATGTCTATTTGCAACTTGTTTGGATCATATTTTCGTCATTTGAACTCGGAATGTAGTTCGGGTACTCATAACGATCGGAACGCATTTGGTCGACAAATCGGAATTGGCAGAATTACCAAAGTCCATCAAAAATGAAAAAATAATAATGATATTCGTACATTGCATCATTTTTCTCCATCTTTTATCTTGGACGACTTTTTCCCTTCCTTAGCCTATTGTTCTCATAAATGGCACACACTTTCAGCACACATGTCCTCTTTTTCTTCAAGAAATACTCGCTGACGATGTAAAACTTACGACATTTTCATATGATCCTTGAGTCTTCAAAATAAACATTCTCTAGAAATGAACCTATTTTTTATGCAGTGTGCTCTAGCAGGAATATGGTTTTTTGAAATGAACTCCGTGCCCAATCATTCATGATTTGAAAAAATATGTAATGTTGGATCCATGATATGCAATCAATCAATCCATGCTCACACAAAAATAATGTATGCATTTGAAGAATTGTGCCTAGCCTATCTAGATGTGATCATGCGTCATACAAAATGCAAACATAGTTCCTTGATTATTTAAATCCTTATCCTCACCTCTCAACTCTCTTCAAAAAGATATATACTCCGCTCCTCCCATCCAATTCTCGCAATCACTCAAGAAATGATGGTCCTCAAGATGTTGACCATATATGAACAACCCATCTCACAATTGGTGGCATCCTTCACATTACCCTCAAACTCACCCAACCACCTTACACACTCAACCAAAGGTTCCTATTTTTTTTATGAACATCCCAAAAAGAGTGCGTACAAGAAATGTGCATGCTCAATAACAGGTGCTCTCTCATGTGCGCGTGTATCTAAAATTTACTTCATAGAGCTGTAGCGGCCCTCATGTTGTGCTAGTGCTTAATGATGGTGCAAAATGTGCTTAATCCCAATCCATTGCATGGAAGTATTTGATAAGAACAAGAGACGACCCCCAAGTGCAGTGCATCAAAAAGTGCAATGTCAAGTGCTCGTGAACCCATTATCCCCGTGATGTGCAAAAGCCTCGACAAGAAAACATACCTAGCTCCTCAATATTTGGTAGCAAACACAAGCTTCATCCTGTCCAAAAAATACCAAACTCGAGCAAGGCTATCAAGTTTCACACTCAACAAATCAAACAAAATGATAGAAACAAATCCTAAACTAAACAAACACAAGAAATCCAATTGGGAAACAACAAAACAAACAGTCACACAAACAACTAAGCTAACAAAAATCTAACCTAACTACAATTTGACTAGGGCTTTTCAGTTTTTACAAAAATGCTTAACATATTTAGCCCTCCCCCTAGTCTGCAAACATTCATGTGCAGCAGTTGCTTTGATAAAACGATGCAACATTTATGAACCAATCAAAAATCGAATCCAACAATCTATCTCTGAGTTCTTCAAATTCATAAATCAAAAAAATCTATGACACACCATTCTCAAACCACTTCTGAATGGACACACAAAAATTATCAAAAATTTTCTCTTTGAAATCCTCAAATTTTTCAAATCCAATTTTCTCAAAACAACTCACATTGTCAAAGCAAAACATCTCATCACCCACAATGACAATCCACATACCCTTCCCATCCTCCCATATGGAAAACATGACAAAGCTAGGGTTTTGAAACAAGGTTTGAACCCTTTCTATATTGCCAATATCAAACTCATCCACAAACATTGCAAAAATCTTAGAAAAATAAATCTCTTCAAAACATCCATCCAAAGAACGAGACTTCAAAGAGTCAACTTTTTCTATTTCTTTATCACAAACATTCTCAAAATACTTTTCACAAATAGGTACTTTAGGCAACACATTAAGATCATTTTCCTCATCCAAACACCCAATTGTCCAATTTTCTTCAAGCTCACAACTTTCTTCACACTTTTTACCCTTAGTGTTAGATTTCTCTTCCCTCAACTTTTCAATCCTTTCCAAAGCCTTATTCAAATTTTCTCTCACATCCTCTTTAATGTCACTCTCAGGGTCATCAAATCCCCAATCAAAATCATCACAAACTTCTGGAGAACTCAAAGAAACTAAAGGACTATCAAATGAAGCTTTCTCTACGACATTTTTGCCTAAAACAACCAAACCATCATCATCACAACTATCAAGAAGCATGAGATTAGGTCTACTCAAAACCACATCATCAACACCACAAACAAAAGCCTCTCCAGGGCTACTCAAACCATCAACAACCAACTCACAAGACTCATCACAATCAACAACACCAATACCAAAATCACAACATGAGTCAAAACCTAAAACCTCCATACTCTCTTGATCAACAAACTCATAGCCAAACTCACAACAAATCTCCACAAATTCATTAGGCAACAAATTCGAACCCTCAACTTCATCTTGAAACCTTTTAGTTTCTAAGCCCTCCCCCTCATAGTCTTACAAAAAACTCAAAAATTCATCCTCAATTCTCTCTTCCTCTCTCTCAAAACTCACTAACTCAACCGCAACAGATGAGACCTCCCTATCAGAATCACTCTCTGAACTCTCATCCTCACTATCATCTTCCTCAGAAGAGCTATCACTCCCTTCCTCATTTTCTTCTTCAGAATCTTCTCCATTCACATATTCCTTTCTCGAAGACATGTCAAAATTCTTTGGTACTCCCCTTCGATCATAAATTGTTATTATCCCTTTTCCCCAGTCTTGAATTGCTCTTGCTTTCCTAAGCCAAGTTCTACCCAATATGAGCGGAAAAGCTCTTAAACTTGCTGGCATAACATGACAATCAATTTTCATAGAGACTCCATAAACCTTCACTTCCAAATTCTAAATCATACCTAAGCACCTCACTTTAGCATGATTAGCAAGCCTGGTTCCAAATTTAGACCCTTCAATGATTCAAAGTCCAAACTCTTCAACACAAGCCTGAGCAATCACACTAATTTGCGCTCCTCCATCAATATATGCTTCTCCTATGTTCTGATTCTTATACCAAGCATCAACAATAGGACAAATATCAGGCAATTCCTCTACACTCAAACTCTCACTGTTCCCTTCTTTTTATCCTTATACTTCGGATTTACTAGTTTCTTCTAGTGTCCTCTCATCTTAGGGCACAACTCCATCAACTGGGCAAAAGATATATCAACTTTCTTACCCATCATATCCTTTTTTAGGTCATAATCACTATCTCCTTCTTCCAAAGGAATACCAGTAGCATGATAATGTTTCCTAGGCGCTCTTGATTTATTTTCCTCTCTCTTCTCTTTTTTCTCTCCTCTCTTTGTTTTTCTTCCTCTTTCCTCACCAGCCTTACTAGTTTCAAGTTCATCTCTCTCAACATCTCTTCTTCTAACATTTTGTCTCGTTAACATTTGAAAGTTTTGTCCTTGCCAATTTTGGTCTCTATTTTCATTAGGTGTTCTAAATGACTCTCTTTTTTTAATTTTCTCAAATTTTCTCTCTTTTTCTATGGCAATCATCATAGCTTCTTCAAAAGTACTAGGTTCTTTTATTTCCAATTTTATCCTCACCTCTCCCTGCAATTTTTCAATAAAATGTTTAATTTTCAACATTTCTAGGGCTCTCTCTCCTAGGCCTAAAGATTCATTCCAACGATCCCAAAGTCTAGCGTACTCCATGGCAAAAAATTCTATGGTCTGGTCTTCTCTCTTTTTACAAGTTTCTATTTTTCTCCAAAGGTCCTAGGAAGTCTCAATTTCCTTAAAACGGTCAAGGAATGCCTGCTTAGTTGCTTCATATTCCATATAGGAACATGAGGATTTCTCAATCTAAGGGTCTTTTCATAATCCTCAAACCAATCACGACCTTCATCCAACAATTGAAATTTCAAAACTTGGAGTTTTAGGGTTGAGTCATTTATTCGCTGGATAATGCATCCAAGCTCCAATTTTTCAAGGAATCGCTCAGGATCCTCTCCCTTCTTACCATAAAATTTAGGAAAAGAACTAGCCATCTAAAAAATGATTACAAACAAGAAATCAATCCACAAATCACACAAAAAGTCAAAAAAATTTCATCACTCCTCAATGGGGACACCAAAAAAGAGATGTTACACAAGCGGTGATCGACAGCAAGCCTCACTCACAACCCGATAACGAGACGTTAAGGAGTGCCGGTTGGGGTAATTGAATTTGTCGAATGCACAACACAACTTGAAAATTTCAAATATTCTATATTACACCACAAGCCACACAAAAACAAGACAAAAAACAACGCCTCTTATAGCTCAAAATTTTTTTTAACCCGTATGTAGGTAGAGCATCACACAACCACACAATGAAAATACCAATAATTCGACAACAAACCAAGAGAAATATATTCTTGTACCTTAACAACCTTGAGCCGATGCTCGGTGCTTTGACACCCAAAAGCTCCAACTTCCAAATTGGCATGACAAGAGCTCACTCTAGCATGCGACCCTCCTCTCTCCTCTCTCACAAAATACAATTGTACAAGAGGGGGAAGGCCCTTAACTCTCCGTTCTCATCTCCTTATATAGTTTTCTATCCACACTCACACACATTAGGCTTTTTACTTTCAGCTTTTGGCTTTTGCTTTTCTACAGCTTTTTACTATTTTTATTTTTTCTGCCCTTTGCCTATTTGCAACTTGTTTGGATCATAACTTCATCATTTGAACTTCGAATATAGTTATTCAGGTACTCAAAACGATCATACACACCTGGTTGACAAGCCAACGTGGATAGAATTATCAAAATCTATCAAAAATGGGCAAAAATACTGATATTCATAAATTGCATCATTTTTCTCCATCTTTTATCTTGGACGACTTTTTCCCTTCCTTGGCCTATTATTCTTTTAATTGCACACACTTTCAGCACACATGTCCTCTTTTTCTTCAAGAAATACTTGCTGACGATGTAAAACTTGCGATATTTTCCTTTGATCCTTGAGTCTTCAAAATAAACATTCTCTGGATATGAACGTGTTTTTTATACAATGTGCGCTAGCAGGAATATGATTTTTTGAAATGAACTCCGTATACAATCAGTCATGATTTGGAAAAATATGCAATGTTGGATCCATGATATGCAATCAATCAATCCATGCTCACACAAAAATAATGTATGCATTTGAAGAATTGTGCCTAGCCTATCTAGATGTGATTGTGCATCATGCAAAATGCAAACACATTTCCTTGATTATTTAAATCCTTATCCTCACCTCTCAACTCTCTTCAAAAGGATATGATATACTCCGCTCCTCCCATCCAATTCTCACAATCACTCAAGAAATGATGGTCCTCAAGATGTTGACCATATATGAACAACCCATCTCACAATTGGTGGTGTCTTTCACACGACCCTCAAACTCACCCAACCACCTTACACACTCAACCAGAGGTTCCTATTTTTGTGATGAATATCCCAAAAATAGTACGTGCAAGAAATGTGTGTGCTCAATAACAGGTGTTCTCTCATATGCGCGTGCATCTAAAATTTACTGCATATAGCTGTAGCGGACCTCATGCTGTGCTAGTGCTCAATGATGTTGCAAAACGTGCTTAATCCCAATCCATGGTATGGAAGTATTTGATAAGAACAGGAGACGACCCCCGAGTGCAGTGCATCAACAAGTGCAACGTGAAGTGCTCATGAACCCATTATCCCCGTGATGTGCAAAAATCTTGACAAGAAAACATACCTAGCTCCTCAATGTTCGATAGCTATTAGCAAACACAAGCTTCATCCTATCCAAAAAATACCAAGCTCGACCAAGGCTATCAAGTTTCACACTCAACAAATCAAACAAAATGATAGAAACAAATCCTAAATTAAACAAACACAAGAAATCCAATTGGGAAACAACAAAACAAACAGTCACGCAAACAACTAAGCTAACAAAAATCAAACCTAACTACAATTTTACTAGGGCTTTTTAGTTTTCACAAAAACGCTTGACAACGTGAGGTAGGAGTATGTTGCTGAGAAAATGGTATAAACAGGCTAAAGACACATTATCTATCTCTTGAAGAAATGATAGGCAAACTATGCCATAGGAGTACTCAATAGAGAACTCATGATCCATAGAAAAGTCCTATGTAAGCCTTTTTTCCATTGGAGTTCATGGGAAGAAGATCTGAGAAGAAATCTCCATGGCAGTTTGTAAGGAAGCTTGAGAGAAAGAGAAAAGAGAAGAAGAAACCCTTGCTTGGCAAAAAGTAACCCTGTTTAGTCTTCCATAATTCTTGTTTAACTCTAGTTAGTCCAATCTCCCTCCAAAATGACCTATGGCTTGGCCACGAGCTACTATTTTCACCATAGAACCTCCAAGAACCTCCAAAATAGTGATGAGTTGACGTAGATAGCCATGGCTAGTCACGATTTGAACTATAACTAGTCCTATGACCAAATTTTGTCCTGCTAGTTACCCTATACCAAGCCTGTGACTAGATCCACCATGAAAATGACCTTCCCATGGATCAAAGTCCATGCTCTGATACCAATGAAATGAATGTTGCCACTTAAATGGAAATTAACACAGGACTAATTGGAAATGCTGAATTAACAATAAATGTTGGAAACCATAGCTTGCCATTTCTTAATTCAAGATGTCTCAAAACCAAGAACTACAAGAAATGTTGTAGCCATGGAAGCTTGACAATCAATTGATCAAGGCTGCTGCAAGGAACTCACCCCTTACAATGGTGGGGAAGGAAATACCTTCAAGCTCCAAGAAGTGGAGATATGTAAAATGATTCAAAGATGATTTACATTGGCACCCTCTTGCCTTTTATACTCCAGTCCAAAATAGACTAATTTCCTAATTAAAGCAACATGAAAATTGCTTTATTACACCATTAAATCTAGTATTCAATTGTACTTTGATCTCCTAAAATGGTATTAAGCTAGTTTGATCATATTGAATTGAGGGGTATATCGTAACAATTATATCAATTGTTTAGAAAAGTCACTAAACTTATTCAATGTACCAATCAAGAGCTAGTCAATTGGGACTGAGGCCTTCCACTTTCTCTAAGGGGTTTGTTTTGGTTATATAATTCACTAAGGTATACTATCACATTATTCAAATACATAAAACTAGAGTCCTTTATCAATCCATTATACAAGGCTTGATAACACGATCTTTAAACAAATAATGCACACATTAAAATACAATAATTTATATTAATTCAAAAAGTTTAAATAGAACCATCACTCCCACAAGAGTGGACAAAATTTCTCCTACTTAGGATAGGATCTTCCAATCCCACAAGGTTGGGCCATATGTAATCACACTCCTTTTGCAGTCATAAGAAATTTATGAGCTCAAAACCTTGCTAAGCTTTCTTGAGCCTCCAAAGTCATCTGACATAGTGGGGCCTATTGCTACTATATTTTACCCTATCATGTGCTTGAGTGATCAAGAAGAAAAACACCAAGCTCCCCCAAGATTGTAAGACCCTCATTTTGCAAGGTGAGGTTTTCAAGCATCAACAAATACTAAGATACATTGGTGTGGGAATCCCAATGGCTTGAACCACCAGTCATCAAGCTCTCATAAGCATTGATTTCTAGGAAGAAACAACCCTTTTTTTCACCCTATGTTATCTTTCTCAAGATTAAATATTTTAAAAAATCAGTTTCTATACTTTTTAGATGTTTATCATATTTTAAAAAATCAGTTTCTATACTTTTTAGATGTTTATCAAGTCAATTCTCATCAACTATAAAATTTTAAGGCAAAAAGCCAATCCATGTGTCTTTGTTTACCCATTTTTGGATTTATGTTTATAATATTGGTAATGTAGATATAGCCATACATATAATATAAGAAATGAAAATTGAGGGTTTTAAAGAGAATTTGCAAGTAAAATTAATTACATGTATTTCATCCAAACCTAGTCATCATCATTTCGCCATCATCATTGTGTGGAACCACCATGACTTCAAGCTAGAATGCAACTATTGCTATTTTGAGTTTGCATATGTTCCATGGCCTCCTCAAGTTCTTCTTTAACTTTGAGATATATGTCAACTTTAGCAATGGTGGAAGCATAAGCATTCTCTCTACATCTCTTTGGGCCCACTGAAAATAGCCTTTGTGATATGAGTTTTATGTATATATCAAAATGGCTTCCAAATACACATATATTGTTTCTCAAGGTAGAAAAAATGTACACAAGCACTCATAAATTTTTGGAGTCATTCTAATAATACTCAAATCAACTCTCAGGGATTATAGAAAGAAATAGGGGAATTAAATAAGTGGTTGGAAGGAAAGAGGAGGTGCATACAAACTTTAAAGGTGATGTAGTATGAGATGTTTGTTGAATATGAATGAGAAATAAACAAAAAGAGGATATCAACAACTTGGGATACTTGAGAATGTTGAGTCCAACTTACCCCATCTTGTCATATTCTACTTGCACCAATGGAATCATCTCATCCCCAAGTTGAAGTAGCTCTAGGAGTTCTTCCTTTCTCATACATGGAGAGTCCATAGTTTATTACCCAAAGTGAAAGGTTTAATATGGACGTTGGAAGACAAGGGAAAGAGAGAGCCTGACATGATTTTCCCCTTTTCTCTCTTTGTTTATAGTTCTAATTTATGTTTAGCTTTGTTGAGTTTGACTTCTCTCGGAAAAGATGATTGCTTTTTAACTCCTCTATTCTCACTAAAAAGTCAAATTTGGATTTCTTTTCTTGCTGATCCTAATTCATTTTTCCTTCTCCCATGATTTTAATGCACCAAAATCATTATTTAATTATTCATTGTAGATTAGTCTGATGTACTCCTCCTAGAGTTGGACTATGTATGGTAACACTTTAAATTGACTCTTGAGATAAACATTTTTATGTAATTAGTTTTCTCAATTTTGACATTAAAGGACTATTATAAAATGTGTGGGTTTTTCTATACATTAATCATACGAGTCAAAGTCTGGTAATTACATCTGCATCTAACAATGTAGAAATGTGCAAATGTATTCATAATTCATTTCATCATGGAAAACACTCATTTAACATAAATTTCATTTGTTAGCATTGCCCTTTAGTATATATGCTTATATGATGTTGCGATGACAAGATGGTGCAAGTCCCAAAAAATTTACCCAATGTTAACTTTAGTTAAGTAGTCCACTTAGCCTTGAAATGTGTGGATATCTTGCTTTTTGAGAAATAATATATTGTTTTAGAAAATTAAAAAAGGGTTCTCTCTCTCTCTCTCTCTCTCTCTCTCTCTCTCTCTCTCTCTCTCTCTCACACACACACACACACACACATGAAAAGGGCAATGCTCTTGCATGTGATAGTGCACCCTTGTTTTGAAATCCACATCATTTTATCAATATCAACTACATAATGGAAGTATTACAATGAAGTACAAGTTAGGCTAGGCATATGATGTATTAGGCATAGGCTTTACAAACATTAGTACTAACAAATGACATTTAGTAATGTAAAAATGTATGTTCATTTTTTTAATACTACTAGGAGTATGCTATGTGTTTGTAAAGAATGGTGATATTGTAGCTCAAGGTGGTTTATGCATTGTTTTTGTATTATTAGGAATGTAGATCGAAGCTTGAATAAACTAAAGATATGATAAGATTAGTTAATAAAACAGTAGATTAGTATTAATAGTAACTCAATACTTTATTGTGTTATCTTTTTTCATTAGAAGAAATATCAATTGATTTTCTACATTATGGTAGGAGTGATAGTTTTGAGTGCAACCTTAATTATGTACACTTGCACCCCTTTTGAGGGAGAGTGTCATGCTCTATACAACATGTGCTTCCAAAAAAGAAACTCCGCATTTGGCATTGAGACATCCACATTCATGCATCACGATGCCCCTTCCCTACTATATATATAGGCATTGTGTATAGTTTAGATAAACTCCATCATTGTAACGTATATTTAGCTCTCCAATGTTATCATCTTGTTACTCAAGCCTAATATTAGCATCAAAATGTATATGACTGCTCGCAAATCTATCTAAACATATAAATTATTACAATGTTTGGAAGACTTCCTTGATGTATCACAATAAGATTGTGTACTTTGCTTTGGCATTTTGTAACATTTCTTATCTTGTTTAATAGAATGCCACACATTTATTTGCATGATTAAATTACAAATTAGACTTATTGATGTCATTACATGCACATATTTCTACTATGACACAGGTATGCATAAGTTTCTAATATGTTCTATCAAAAAACACTCCTATAATTGCATCTAGAGCCCTTTTCTTTGTAGTCTTAGTTGGGCCCATTGATTGCATGAGTGCATGCCTTTACAATGGAACTCATGAATCTACTTAAGAATAGAAGCGTGAATCCTATGATGATGCAATTTTTAGATACATCAAAGAAAAATGATTAGAAATTCGGAGAACTCTTCTCAGTGCTAAAATTCTAGACTGTTTGGAGGATAGCGTGGATAAATTTTTAAGGTAGGAAGGGGTGAAGTCTAATCAACAGACCCTTCGTGGACAATGACCTACAATCCAAACATTTTGAAGGGTTAGATGTCCATAGTATCCAATACAATGGTAGAGGATCTATCTATATTTAAGGGGGATGCACAAATCTATTCTGGACAAATTACATGAAGACAGCGGAAGGTGTAACGAAGCTTTTCTTATGGAGAATACTCTGAGCATGAGTATCTGGCACATTGAAATAGTGATTATGTTGCTAGCGCAGTATTTATTACTCCGTCATTTTCATAGGAGTTAGCATAATGGAGTCCAACCTGCCATTCCAGATGATATGGGAATTAAAGGCTACGTAGTCCTGCGCGCTCTGTCAACTGAGTTAGCGAAGGTTGGCGGGTGCTTACAAGATTTTGGAAGAGGCTATTTGCTCTGCAAAATGGCACGCCGCACAACAAGCCCTTAGTATCATGGATTAAAGAGTGGAGAGTTGCGATGATGAAGAGGGTTGGGACCTCCTGGAACCAAACGCTTCTGGGCAGGTTCACCGTCAACATCTCCCGGGGGGTGCTGTTGCCCCGTTACAGAGAGCCCGAAACCCCTAGTCTCCTTAATCCTCCGCCGATTATCTATCTCATATAGATGAGGCGTAGTTGCGGCTGCCTGTAATTTCATAGTCGCTTGAAATTCATTAGATAGACATTGCCATATTATTGATTCTGAGAACGCCTAACGTCTTGGAAAATCTGAATACGAGTACTAAGTACCATAGATAAACTGCGAGCTTTGTACCTGATCTTGATGATGATTGCGGACGGGTGGCTTTCGAACTGTATGGGCTACCAGCAGATGATCATAATGGCGTCCTGCAAACATGAGCGCCCTCCGAGAAGGTGCAGTAGTGTGTCGCAACCCTGAATGTAGGTAGGCACATTGATGTTAGTGATCAACAAGCGTTATTGATCATCATCTGTGAGTACGTAGCTACAAGGATCTTTATCGTACTGTACCAAGAGCCAGTTTATACTTGAAATTTACAGGAACTGCAACAGGTCTTACGTTGTACTGTGCATGCATGAAGTACCGCAGAGGACAACTAATAAAAGTTTACTTGAACTACAAAACTAAGTGTTGTACTCAACTTAAACTAGGTTAACTCACCCGTATGCGTACGCCTGAGAGGGGAATTGACAACTCCATCAGTGGCGTGCACGTCTAATCCCCAGCTCGGGCCGCTGCAGCACATTATGATCAACACCATAGTGCTAGCGCTGATCAGAATCAAGCTGAAAAACAATAGCCGGGACATCTCGCTAGCTGCGAACATTCTACATTAACTTCTTGAGTTATTCTACAATCAGGCCGCACAGACGAAATTTTAATCACATGAGATCAGATTAGCCGTGTGAGCTTCGCGAGGAGAGAGAGATTGGCTGAACGAATTACGTGGGTAAATGCCTTATAACGAATTAAGGCCCGCGGGCCACAGCGAGTAAGTGTATGGAAGATCATCTTGGGTGGTTGAGATCATCACACTTCACAACTGAAATTGAGGGAGCAGTGCCTCTTAATGATAATTAATAAAGTACAGCTACAAAGGCTCATCATAGGCCCATAGGGTATACTAGGCAAGTGGAAGTGTTAGAACTTATTATAGCTAGTGGGTGATGCTATCTGCACACTGTCTCGAGAATTTCTAGTCTGGTTCAAGCGCTCGGATCTCTTTGATCTGTGTGTGTAACCAGAGGCGGCTGGAGAACTATGTGTGACGACGATGAATCTGATAATGAGACGTGGGACGTATCGGGATATAGGCTTCGGAAAGCTGGACGAAAGCGATAGGTGGCAATTACGATGAATCGAGACCTTGCATAGCATATGCTCTCGAATGTAACTCCACGTAGAGCTCTTATGTACCTTGCTTACCAACAAGAGACAGTGACTGGTACTTTTTTAAAACTAGCTTTGCATGCATGGGCTAATAGCCTTTGTCAGGTGTCCGCAGCGCTAGGATGAAAGATAGAGAAAAAGTATCAAAAGACCTCTGCTTGAGCTTCCAACGGACGAGTACGTTATATGATGGTGTTTTGTGCTTGTTCATGTTATATCATGTACAAATGAAAGAGTCATAAAAGATGGCCAGTGAGGGGCCAATAGAGTGGCACTCGAGGATGCATTACTTTAGAATTAAATAAAATCTAAAATATAAAAAAATTTACATGGCTCAATTGTTTGACTTAAGTTAAGCTCATTTGTAATTTTTAAAAATTCATATTATATTATTAAGTGGCTAAAAAAGCCACATCTTTCTTGTAAAATTGTCACTCAATTGGTGTGGGGTGTGTTTTCCTTCTGGAGGGCGCTATTTTATTGGCCCCTTTACCCTAGATGGTTAAACTGGTTGGCAAAATCAATGGAAAAACATGATAGATTTCCATGAATGTGTACTTTGTAAAGCCACGCAAGTGTCATGCATATGGATGGAGCTTTTAACACTTGTTACATAGCAAAATTTAAAACTTTGTGGAATGCAGCAAATTCTCCACCATTTCTTGGGTACTATCCATACCCTACCTATACCTCGGGAATTACACTCCCCATATCGCATACTAGGGAATCTTAAGTATGTGGCATGCCTGTGTAATTGGGAAATTCTATTCCACACATCTAAAATTAGGGATTTGTAGGTCATATAACTAGGGGATCTCATTCCCCACATATCATAATAGGGAATTATAAACCACATAACTCGAGAATTCCATTCCTCACATCTCATACTGGGGCGTTACAAAGGGCCATATGAGGTTATACTTGATCCGCTTGTTTTTCTAGCACTACATATGGGAAATGGTAACCATACAAGCTTCGTTATAAACTAAGTACTCACTCAATCCTATGCTAGTTACGTGGGTTTATTTTATTCATTTCATGCCTACTTGGTACAACATTGCTTCTCATCCTTTCTAATGAACTTTCTCAAAATTATTCTCCTTACTCCTCTAAAGCTTATTTCGTGGTGCACCAATTGCTATGAAAGTAAATTGTAAATAGTTGATAATTTCATGTTGACCACCATTTGACCCAACTTTGATAAGAGAAAGTGTTGTGCATTAAGATTCCTCCTTTAAAAGCTTTTGAAAAGCTCAACTTTGCTTTTGTCTCTCGAGAATTTGGGTCTATTTTCCACCTTGCAACATGTTTAATCTGAGCAAAATCCACATTAACACTTGTCTGAGTATGTTTCATGGTTTAGGGTCATAAAGATATTTACTTATGTATTGCAAGTTATTAAAAGAACATAGCATACAAATAGCAAATGTAATGCATGATGATACTTGTGAGATGAAGCAAATAAGAGCTTACAGTTTTATTGGGTTTTGATTGCATTATATCCTCTTCAAAAACAAGATTGCCATGGATCGAGCATATGGTTAAAGAATCTAGTGACCCTTATGTTCTAGTATTGCAAAAAGTCAATCATTTGATAGTGTGTTATGCTTTCCCATGAATTGCAAGGTATGAAACATATTGAGGACTAGTGTCTAGCTTTGGGAAGGAGCCTTGACACTTGAGATTGGGCTTTGCAATGAATGGGGTCTGCATTTCTTTTAGTGAGGTATAATATTCATTCATGGCTCTCAATCAAGAAGAGGCATCTCATTCCCAATGAAATGTACCCAACCCTTGTTTGTAGGGAGGGTAGTTTGGTAGTCACCTAGGGATCCGATCCAAGTCATCACCATTTGTGCTACTCATGAGCATATGGACATAGCTGACTAAGTTTTCCTTAGGTCTACCTTGCGAGCAAAGCGTGTGGGCTCATCCCATGGGGGTCGACCTATGGGTTTCTAATGACACATCCCTATGATCTCTAATGGTATACTAAAATCATGCTAGGACTATTACTATTGCGTGAGTCGTCAAAGATTCGGAGTGGATAAACACAACACTTGGCTCAATGAGAGTGAGAAATGAGGGGGAGTTGAGCATCAACCCATCTGGACATAAGGTATAGTTTCACGCCAACCCCCTAAAATTGTGCTAAAACAATTCTAGAACTCGACCTTAGGATGGTCATGATTCATAGCCTTTTCCTAAATTTTTGCAAGAAGCTACCTAGCTAACTGGGTCCACCTAGTTATAGGATGGTCTCGTTGGAAAGATATCCACCCGCTTCTCATTTTTAAATGTGGCATATTTTAGTTTCTTAAACAAGCATGCTACTTATGCTGTGAAACAAATAAAGGCAACTTCCTTAGTTATCTTAGCATAGGGTTTTTCATGATGTTTCTTACATACAAATAAAAAAATATTCATTTGAAAATAAGGTATTTGCATTATAGTATTTGCATCTATTGCAAAGAGCAAAACCAATCCAAAACCGAGATTACCACCATGCCTTCTTCATCCCTACCCTTCCGACACTAAACCATGTTGATCTTATATAGGTTTCTTTCCTTGCTATTAAAGGACCCAATATGAGATTAGGTCATCTAACCAAAGCCTCACTAGTTCTTGTCTTTGTCATAAGAGAGAACATTCATATACATACAACCTCACATACTTAAGTGGTTGCCTTAGGTAATCTTATTTTTCTCTAGATGAAGGGTTTTTGGGCATGTCTCTAGGGAAGCCATAACACCTTAACATCATCTAGCTCTCGAAATCACGGACATCATTAGTATCATTTATGAGATTTTGCTTCAACCAAAATCAATCATGTGAATTATTTGAATAAAATAATCCTTTCCAAACGACATCTCATTTAATTTTTTCAACAAAATCTGAATGAATATCTATTCCAATTAATAATCTAGAAATAAATTCATGGATTGAGTTTAATCTATATGCATATATCTAAATACAAATTAAGGTGATATGATTAATTTCTAAACTACTCGAAAGTTAAAAAAATAAAACTGAATGATCTACTTACCATTCTCAGTGGATGAAGGTATGAAAAAGGTAAATCGAACACTTGTTATCATAAAATTTATTTTACTTTAATTAAATTTAAATTTTACAAACTATACAACTAAATTGTAGTGATTTTATTTACTTGTTATCATAATTTACATATTTTTCAAAAGGCATTTTAAAAATTAGAAATTTTGAATTCAATTATTTAAGTAAAAAGTGATAAATAACTACAATAAACCAAAAAAAAGATTGCATTTAAAACAAATTATATACGCCCATGCATAAGAAAATTAAGAAAAATGCTAAATTAATAATAATTTAAAATGACGATACTAACTCAAGATAAGTCAAAAATATGATCATAAATTAGAATAAGTTGAGAGAATCTCAAATATAAAATAAATTAAGAATAACTTTAAATCATTAATATTAATTAAATAAATAAGTATAAATTATTATAATTCATATAAAATCAAAATCAATATAAAAACCTAAATAATAATTTGATAATCAAGTTTTATTTAAATTACTTAAAATAATTACATAGCTCTAGAATATTTTCAATCAAATAAATATAGAATGTTGTTAAAAAGTTAGTTGAAGCATGTGTGGGAGAAGTCTCATATATATTGATATAAAATAAAATTAAAAATAATTTAAAAAATAAAATAAAGAACATAGATTACTAGAATTGATATAAAATCAAAATAATAAAAATATATTTTAAATAGTTTTGATAATCAAGTTTAATTTAAATAAATCAAAATAGTTAAATGTAATTAAAATATTTTAAATTAAATAAATATAAAATATATGTAGAAATTAGTTTCAACATTTATATGAGAAGTTTATACACATATATATACACACACACACACACACATATCTTGAGGATATTTCTAGTTTGTTTTATAAATTATTAAAACTAAATTTTAATTTTCTTATTTATTTAAAAAAATATTTTAATAATTATTAATTTTGAAGAAATTTAAATATAATTCTTTATTAAATTTATTAAAATTAATTTTATTTAATCAAGTTTTAATATCTTTTATTCTTTATACTTTTATCTTAATCATAAAATACAAATTTATTTTTTTTCTTTAAATTTATTTTTTTATAGTTTTTTCTAATATTTAATAAGCATAATACTTATCAAGAATTAATGGGTAACACTTGAATCTAATTATAATTTATAGAGTCTTTTAAGGATAAATAAATAAATGCAACAATTTCAATTTTAAAATAATAAATATATGTTGTATCAATTGCAGTGTTTTCAACATTAAGGGTAAATGAAAGATCCACCACCTTGATATGCTTTCATTATACCATGGTAAACAAATGCTATGATTGGATTGATTACGTGTGAACCACTACTAACCCTTGCTATATGCTCTCTCTCTCTCTCTCTCTCTCTCTCTCTCTCTCTCTCTCTCTCTCTCATCATCATACCCGCCGGGGGGGAGGGGGGGTTCACTATAGATGTTGTATGGTATCACGTGAGTGTAAGGGAGGGGAGTTTTTGGAAGGGGACACTTAAGCGTATACATTAGAGGTAGACCCCTACAAAATTTGAGGGAATAGAGGGAAAAAAGAAGGGGGGATGCATTTTATCACCTCTCTCCATAGATTGGTTTCTCCATGGCATATAAGAGATTTTGACAAGGTTAAAACCCTAAATCCTCACATAGTAGGGTTATTGAATTAATCATAGTATGGGAGGGGGGGAGTTGGCACTCTCCCATGGTTTCAATAGAGAGATTCAACTAATCCCCTTCTTCCAAAGAAAGCTTGGTGTTCGCTTGGTGCAATCACTTTAAGTATAAAGGGGTTCAATTCCCCTACTCTCTCTCCTCATGTGGTAAGGGGGCACGGGCACTCAAAAACATTACGACACATACTTCAATGGTATCCAAGTGCCACTACATAAATCACTTTGTGATATGACCATTCTGATACTTTTAATTGCTTAGGATAATTCCAACTTTCAAAAAGAAAGTTAGTATATGTTCTATGAAGACTTACATCTAAGAAAGGGGATACATAAAAAGTCATACATGTATATAACTTATAAGCTTAAATAGGGGGGATATATTAGTCTTACAAGCTTCATAAATAGAAGTTTTTTTATAAGTCTCTACACGCAGATCACATGTCTTCTTTACTATGAGTGAACTCCCCGTGCCATCATAGTAAATGTTTTTATTAGTAAAGAGAAATATAAAGTTTTTTCTTTTTTTAATCATTTTTTATCTTCTTATTTTTAAAATAAATAATAATATTATATGGATTTCTTTAATATTATAAAACTCAAAAAAATAAAAATTCACTAATTTCAGTAAAAATGCATTCATAATTAAAATACATTATGAAGAAGTAGTATTAAAAAATTTCAAAATTTTTAATAAAAATAAGCATATCACAAGAAAATTGAGATAAATACTAAATTAATAATAATTTAAAATGACCGTAACAAATCAAGATAACTCAAAAATATGAATCATAGATCAGATCAAGTTGAAAGAAAGTAAAACTTTAAAAAATTAATAAGTAATTTAGAAAATTTAAAATAATTTTTAAAATAAATTAAATTAACAAAGATTAATGGAACTGATATAAAATCAAAATAAATATAAAATGACCTAAATGTATTTTGATAATCAAGTTTAATTTAAATACATCAAAATAATTAAATGATATCGAAATATTTTAAATTAAATAAATATGTAGTTAAATTTTAGTTTAAGCATGTGTGTAAGCGATCACAAACACACACACACACACACACGTAGACACACATGTAAAATAATCTTAAAGAGATTTTCAATTTTTATTATACATTATCAAAAGTAAAATTTATTTATTTATTTTTCTCGATATTTATTATAATAGTTAATGAGTTTTTAATATTTTATTATTTACAAAAATTTTCTTAATTATAAAATTAAAATTTACTTTTATCATTAAATCTATTTTTAAATTTTTTTAATATAATTATTATTTATTTATTTTAATATTTAATAATCTTGATATTTATCGAGAATCAATGGATGACACTTCAATCAAATTATAATTTATAGTCTTTTAAAGATAAATAAATAAATTCAAGAATTTAAAATTTAAAGTAATAAACATCTATGGTATCAATTGCAGTGTCTTCAACATTGAGGGTGAATGAAGGGTCCACCACCTTGATGCGCTTTCATTACACCATGGTAAACAAATGATATGATTGGATTGATGACGTGTGAACCACTACTAACCCTTGCTATATGCTCTCTCTCTCTCTCTCTCTCTCTCTCTCTCTCTCTCTCTCATAGTATAGTAAACGGAAAGCCAAAGTTTTTCCTCTTTTTAAAATCTTTTTTTGTCTTCTTTTTATTTTAAAAATAATAAGGTTACATAAATTAAAAAATATTTCAAATTTGAGAAATTTTAAATTTAGCGATTTAAAGAAAAATCAAGTATCAATTGAAATAAATAAGAAGAAAATAACATTGAAATATATATATATATATATATATATATAGCATAAAATTTGGTAGTATGTATTCTTGGAATAGAAATATGGTATGGTCATGCACATTTTTTAGGAAAATATTGAGTATCTTAGATCTTATAATGATAAATGTCGTACAAACATATTGGCTATACAAGAGCTTAATTATGGTCACATTTGTCTCCTAAATTCACATGGATTATGCTAAGGACCAAGGAATTGAAAAAAAAAATTACATCACATCAAGGATTTGGACATTGATCAATCCTATAATATGCAATCTATGTATATATTTCACTAAGGATAATTGACTAAGCATACTAAAGTCTCATGACAAACAAATGATTTGTCAGGTATATGTACACAAACATGCTAATGTTGAGATGTTAAGCTCAACACACTTGACACTTACGTACCTAGATAACTATTTTTGCATTCATATCAGTGACATGGTTGGTACTTGCATCACATATCATTCTAGTGACACTTTATAGCTGGATATTGATTAGTCTACCTACTCGAGGTATGGGATATCTATCTATTCATCTTTCTACTTAGCATGTGCACACTTATGGACTGCTTGTATATTGTGTATGTTGTTCTCTCTCTTGTTTTTAGTAGACTCATATAGTGAAGAAGAAGAAGAAGAAGAAGAAGAAGTAGAAGAAAGACTAGGGTTTCAACTTCCTATTTTATGTGTATTCTCTTTGTGTGTTTTGTGTTTACAAAAGCTCAAGCTCCCTCTCTCTTTCCCCATCTTTTCATGGTATCAGAGTAGCGTTTAACCAAGGAGCTATGAGTTATAAGCATAATAGTCTATAAGAAAACCTACTATGTTCACCTATGGAGATCTCTCTCATACGATCTCTAATTGACAAGCCATCTTCACAAACTTATAATACTCAAGGGAATGTTGTAGACCTTTGGTATGAGCCCATGAGGTTGAACTCACATTTTGGGCACGTTTCAGCCTCCATTGGAGAGTTTGAGGCTATTTGTATATGAATCTGGAAAGACACAAACTCTGCAAACCTTGTCATTTTTCACAAACATGTTGTAAGTATTGGATATGGCAGATAATATTCGGATGTTGTCAGACATTGCAAGTATTGCTCAGGATATACTATGTATTGAGTTCAATATTGATGACAATCTATTTGAATTAGCATGTTATTAGTCAAGGTAGATTTGTGGGTTTTATTACACAATGCATAAGGGAATTGATCAAATTTTTGAATGAGTGTGATAAGCACAACTTCTATGCTTGGAAGTTTAGATTGGCCAATTTCCTTATGGCTAAAGGTTATTGGAACTACATTGAAGGAAGTAATGCTGAGGCTCTAGAGTTTACCATAGGAGAGCGCCACACTTGAGCAAGCCAAGGCAGTTAAGAAATGGAACTAGGGTGCTTAGAAAGTTATGTACTAGCTTTCCATTAGTGTTTCAAACAATATGATTGGGCATATACAAAATGTAGATAGTCCTACAAAAGCATAGAATAACATGGTCAAACTCTTTGGTGTAAATACCAAAGCTAGAAAGTTGCAGTTAAAGTTTAAGTTAAACAATGTTAAGCATAGTAATCTATCTATTAATGACCATGCTTCAAAGATTAAGAGCATTGGTGAAGCTCTTGGATCTATTAAAGTGCAAGTTGATGGTGATGATATAGTGGCTCCATGTTTGGATGGCTTGGACAAGGAGTACAAGAAGTTTCAAACCTCCATCAACACAAGAGACACCATCCCTAATTTTGCAGATCTAATATATATATTGATATAATAGAAAAATTTGGGACTTGCTATATCTTCGTCACAAAGCAAGAAGAGTTTAGAACAGCGCTCTACTCTAATACAAGTAGACATAGAGGTCGTGGTAGTAGAGGCTGTGATAGTAGGCATTATGGGAAAAATGAAGGATCTTGTACTTGAGCTAAAGGTTGGAATGTTTGCACAAGATATAGGAGTTGTGATTGATATTGACATTTGGCATAAATAAATGTGCAGTAGTTAAAAAATATACAATCACATGATATTTTGATGGGCTTGCCTAAGTACAAAGTGGCTAATATTTAGAAAGTGTGTGAAATATGTCAATTTGAAAAATAGACAAGGCGTGCATTTTCTCATGATAAACATGCAAGCAATCATTTACTTGATGTTATGCATTTAGATATATAGAGTCCTACAAATACTCCATTAATGGTTGGATGCAATTCTTGTGTAATCTTTATTGATAATTATACAAGAAAGGTATGGATGTACTTCATGAAGGAGAAAAATGAGGTATTCTCTCACTTCCAAAATTTTAAAATTTTGATTGAGAAACAAACAGGTGTACTGATTAGATGTTTGAGGTCAAATGAAGGGGGAGAGTACCTCTCTAATGAATTCAGTAATTCTCTCCAATAGTTTGGAATTTAGAGATAGTTTATATATAGGTACACTCCGCAACAAAATGGTATTACTGAATGGAAGAATAGGCACATTATAGAATTTACATGAGCCTTAATGGCTAAAAAGAACATGCCTTAATATTATTAGGCTAAAGATGCCTCTATAGATGTGTATATTATGAACATGGCACTCCCACTACTACAGTGCATGATGTGACACAAAAGGAGAAGTTTACTAGCAAGAAATTAGATCTGTCACATGTTAAAGTATTTGGATACATTGCATATGTACATGTTCCTAATTAGCTAAGTAAAAGGTTGGATCTGAAAGTTGAAAAGTGTGTATTTGTGGGCTATTCCCTTGAGAAAAAGGATTATAGGTGTTACAATCCAATTATGTGCAAGTTACAAGTGAGAAGAGATATTGTGCTTGATGAGACGAGGAGTTGGTATACTGCTGAAAAACAAGTTATTGTAGATGATGCAAAAGAAAAGGTGGTTGTAGAAAATATGGGTCCACAGTTAGAGATATTAAGTGGGCTAGAAGATTCCTCTTCTAGTAGGTCTATTCAGAGACCATGGAGTGGCAAGTTGTGTGCAAATAGTGTTGAGGGTAAAGGCACCTATGCATGCACTGCCCGTGTATTACTACGTTGATAGTACCCACACATATGTATACTATAGGTGAGAGACTCCCATCACTATCACTTCATTCTTTATTATTTTAGTGAAATTTAAATAAGGGAAGGTCGCTCATACACTGTGATTTTAGAGTTCCCACATCATGTGTCTCTTGCTCTTGCTCTCTTGCTTCTTCCACCATAGCTCTTGCTTGGACTACGGGTTTCCACTTGAGGCTTCTTCCCTTCAACTAGTATTATAGCTGAGATCGAGGAGCTCTTCCCTTCACTTTACTTTAGCCCAAATTTAAAAAGCTTCAGCTCAAGATTTGTGGCAACCATGGCTTCTTCCATTCGAGGTGAGCTTTGATCTCTCGCTTCTTCCAGCTTGTGTGGGCCTCTTCTAGGCCTTGAGTAAGCATGTTTGAGCAACATCTAAGTGCTTCTCCACCCATGTTCTCATCAATAATCACAATAGTAGGAGCATCAATAACAACATGAATTGAGCCTGCTACTACTAAGCTACTACTGCCCCATTTTTATCAACTAGACATCCTCTCTAGCTTGTGGCACTTGCTTCCATGCCTTGGCATTATATTTAGCACCTTGGGCATGATTTTAGCCATTGTCTCATTGTTTATGACAGTTTGCTATAATACACATAATGACAAGCATTACCTCATTGTTTACGTCTCTATTGATACTTGTATGCATGCATATTGACGTTGGATCATTTGGGGATGTTATCTTGATGTATTGGAATGCTTTTGGGATTGATTGAGCTCAAAATAGCTCAAATTTTACTATCATTTTAAGTGTTGCAATAGCAAGATAGCAAGCTTGTATGTGGGAAAGATTAGGCCTCTTATTGTTTGATGTTGTTTAGACACTCCGATCGATGTATTGATATATGACACTAATGTTATGCACCCAAATATGCTTATGGGATGTCTTGAGCTTGGAATTTGAGCTTGGTTACATGTATTGGAGCTTTGGTCTATTGTATAGTGCTCATTGACATTACGGGCTTAAAGAATCTATTGGGACTTATGCTCCATGCTTCATGCATCTTTGATGCTTGGATATCATATCCTTGATGTATTGAGCTAGCATTATTCATTTGGCATTTTCTTTTGTTCTAGTGGGAGTTACTTGTTCTACTTGAAAATTTTTCATTTGAGCAAAGCTTTGGGTTTATGTAGTTGAGCTTACTTTACTGAGATTGTGGGACTCAGTTGAGTTATGGTCATGCTCTCCGGATGCTATTTGGGTGCAATTGTTGCCTAGTGGGCTGATTTGATTCATGCTTTGAGTCGGCACCTATCTCTATCATTAGCAATGTATTGATCCCACTTGGCTTTGTATTGAGCTTCTCTACAATTTCTCAATCAAGTGTGTATTTAGCAATTCTCTACCACTATCTTTGAGACCTACTATATACATGGCAATTATTCTTATTGGATGTATCTCTCTCTAGCACAGAGTTTGACAATTCTTTGTACCAGTTGCATGTTTAGTGATTGGTAATGGTTTGTACATATCCCACTTCTTGTAGGATATACTTGCCAGTTGTTTACTTTTTATTGGTTGATTGCTCATACTTAGCTTTGGATTGTATTTCTATCATTATTTTTAGCTTGTTGTAATTGCAATATATGCATCATTTCTAAGAATAGATGCCTTGACTTGACCGTCATTCTTTGGTAGTTAGTGGACAATCGTGCCCTTTGTTGCTTCTCCTCTATTAAACATTGTCTTGGCTTTGATTTTGTACTATTTATTCTCACTTACAGTAGCCTATTTATCTTGGATTGTGCTTTCATTTCTTGCATTATGGTGGTTGGTGGGTTGAATGATAGTGCTATCTTCAACATTTCGCAAGTTGGGTCGCACCAACTATAGCTACTACTAGAAGGCATAAATCTGGTAGGTTTGCAAAATTGGTAGATTAAGCCATTGAGACATGAGGGTGTCAAGCCCAAACACATTGATACAAAGAATTAGGTTGAACTAGATGGGTTATGTAGATCCATGATCATTTTATCACTCTCTAAGTAAGTTTTCTATAATGTTGTCTCTGTTGGGGGTAAAGGTGCCTCCGCCTAGCCGCTCGTGTATTACTACACTGACAGTCACCACCACTGCACACTGCAGGTGGCGAGCGCATGTCACTGTCACTTTATTCTTTATTCTTTTAGTGACAGTTTGAATAAAGGAAGGCCCGGTCACACATATTGACTATTGGAGTTCCCATTTCTTGTCTCTCTCTTTCTTGCTCTTGATCTCCTACCATAGCTCTCGAGTGCAAGCTTCGATCCTTCTCACCTTTCAACTGGTATCAGAGCTCGGCTCTTGGATCCATGGAGCTCGATCCGACTCACATTTGCTTTAGCTCTACTTCAAATACCTATAGCAGAGATTTTCATGGCCTTCGAATGGTGTGTACTCTTGTTCCCCTCCTCTCCGCCCTTTGTCCTTTACTCCCACACTTCAGTGAGCTCTCTTGAGCTTGGTCTGGAGCTACATTTCAGCTTAATCACAAAGGCAGTTCAGATCTAGAAGAACACAGGGCAACCATTACACTCCCAGCTCTCATTTCATATGTGGGTTGCTCTACCCTTGCTGGAGATTGCTTGAGGGCTTCAATGGGGCACCTCTAGTGCCTCCCTACCCTCCCCAACCTTCATTTTCATCCCACCTCAGCTGCAGGACCCCCTAAACCAGCACGCAGGTTGCGTCTGTCTGCATGCAGCATTGTACTTCATCATCTCTGCTCTACCCTTGCTTGGACTTACTTCAAGGCTCCTTTGGCACCTCCTCGTGCCTCCCTAGCCCCCCAACCACCTCCTTGTCAACATGTGGAGTTCCCCCCAGGCATGTCCAACTCACGTAGTTTGCGCCAGTCAGGCAGATGGACAGCATCAAATCATTTCAGGCAATGGCAGCTCCTCTCTTGCTCCTACCTGTTGGAGATGGCCTTTGTAATTATCCTTAATGCTTAGCATTGAGCTTTACCCCTTGACATTGGATTGGGGCTGATTTCCTTCAGTCTTTTGGATTGTGGGTACATTGTCACAGGCTGGAAACAGGGTAGCACTTGCCTCTTGGATGCTCCATGGTCATGGCTTATGCTTATGTGATGCTTATTCATACTTCAGTGATGCTAGATACTTTGGGGATGATACACCATTTTTTGTTTATGATTTTGGGGCTAGATTGACCAGGGTTTTACATGCTGGAGTCAACGAAAGTCTTTTACATGGTATTTCATATGCATATGGCTTACCAGCTATGCTTCGGGTACTATGCATGATGTATTGATGCTTCCCATGGATGGAATGTACTCGGCTATGCCTTTGGGGATATTTTGGGACTAAAATCGAGCTTGGCATTTATGACATTGGCTATGGTTAAATGCTATTATACGTTGTTATGAGCTTGAAGATGCTTTTGTGGTCTATGCTTCCACTTTATGCTCCATGGTTGATCATATCTCCTTCATGCTTTGGGCCGACATTGGAGCTCTATCTTCACAACATTTCTCATCATGGTTGCAATAGCAGGTGTTTGTTTAAGACAGCTTATGCACGACATTGTGCAGGAAGTTTATGATATTTGAGCATTTTGCAAATACTTGAGACTTTGGGATCTCTTATACTTGGATGTTGCATGGTTCATGCACTGATGTCTTGGAGTTGCTTTGACTTGAGATTGGGCTTTGCACTCTTGTGAGCATACACCTAGTGTCAGGTCGTCTTGCTAGTGTTATGTATACTTTGCCCTATTGTACACAGGGGGTATGCCTACTCACACTGATGGATGCTTTGGTGACATGTTTGGGTATTTGCTCAAGGTCTTGATGACTGTTTGGTGCTGATTTATGCCCATTTATGGTTGGTCATGTCTTGGCTGTAATTTATTGACTTGGTGCAGTGATTTGGTCAACAATTGACTCTCACAGTACCCTGCTGTCATTTATTACAGCAAGCATATAACTCCGGACTGACATGGATTTTTCATGCTAAAATATTTTGAAATGATGTACTTTCATTGGTACATGGTGGGCAGCATCTTTGGTTACACTTTTCTCGCCATTTTCTCTCGATTTTGGTGATTTTTTGGTCATTTTCTGCAATAAACAGCAAGCAGTTTTGAATTGTCTACAATCTTCCAGCATGCATTATGGCGAGTTCGTCCATGGATCATGCTATTTTCAACATCACTAAGCTTGATGGTACAAATTACTCTTATTGGAAGAGCCAGATTTGGCAGGTGTTGGTGCATAAATTGTAGATCAAACCTTTGAGGTTGAGCGAGCATCCGCCTGCAACTATGCCAGATGAGGAATGGCTTCAGCTTGATGAGTTATGCAAGTCCACTATTGTATTTTCTATCACAGAACAGGTTCATTACAATGTATTTGAGAAAGAACAGAGTGCATGGCAGTTGTGGGATAAAATCAAGAATCTCTATGATAAGAAAAGTCCAGCGAGTCAAATATATTGGCTGAAGCAGCTTATGGATCTACGCATGAAGAAGAATGTGACTATGTCTGCTCACTTGAGCCAGTTCCATGCTATACTCAAGAACTTGACTTCACAAGACATCACTTTTGCAAAGGATGTCACTCCTCTTTTCTTGCTTGGTACTCTTAATGAGTCATGGGATATATTCCACACTGCATTATGTGCCTCTACTACAACCTTGAAATTATCTGATGTTGAGAGTGCTCTTCTGCACAGGAAGAGGTTAACCATAAGAATTTGGATGCCTCCCGTGTGTCGCATGGTATGACAGTTAGAGGCAGGAATGATGGATATGAAAAGCATGGTAGTGGCAATGGCCGTGGACGGGATTCTCAGAAATCTCGATCCATGTCTCGTGGGAAGGCACGTAGCAATGCCCGTGGTAGAAATGCTGATGTTACTTGTCATAATTGTGGGAAAAAGGGCCATATTAGGCCACAATGCCATGAACTGCGCAATGAAAGGCGCAAAGATAAGGGGAAAGACAAAGTGTAGGATAAGTCTTCTGATCGCAGCATAGTGCCTGCAAAGTCCAGTGTTAAAATTGAAGAGATCAATGTTATGCAGCCTGAGGATGTTGATGATGATTATATCCTTGCAGCTTCTTCTAGTGCTTCGCAGATGACAAAGATACACTCTATGTATGCATGGTGTTGGCTTTTGGACTCACGTGCATCCTTTCATGTGACACCTTGCCGAGAGTGGTTTCATTCATATCGTATTGTTTCGAGTTCTATTCGCTTAGGTGATGACAGCTCTCTTGATATTGTGGGCATTGGTGATGTTAGGCTGCAGTTTCCTTCTGGCAGTAGTTTTGTTATGTAGGATGTACGTCATGTACCTGCTTTGACACACAGTCTCATGTTAGCTGGACAACTTGATGATGCAGGTTATCATGTATCTTTTGGAGACTCTGCATGGAAGATCACTCGTGACAGACTTGTAATTGCGAGAGGTGCCAAGGCTGGCAGCCTCTATCCCTTGATTGTATCCGCTTCTTCCCTTGATCATGTTTTTTATGTGGGTTCTATCCCACATGTATCTCTTTGGTATGCCCGTTTGGGCCATATGACTTCGAAGGGAATGAAAATGCTTTTTGGTTTGCAGTACTTACCACGCCTTGAGTATGCATGTTTTGATTCATGTGAGCATTTTCTTTATGGCAAGTAGACTAGGTCTACACATAAGAAGTCTAGTAGGCCACGCATAAGTGAGCCCTTGGCATTGGTACATTTGGATGCCTGTGGGCCCATGCCTTGTCAATCTCTATGGGTGGTGCCATGTATTTTTTTACTTTTATAGATGATTTTTCACGGAAAGTTTGGGCTTATCCCATCAAGTTGAAGTATGATGTCTTGGCTATGTTTCAGAGATGGCTTGCATTGGTTGAGAACCAATCTGGGTCTAGGCTAAAATGCCTAAGGACAGACAATGGGATTGAGTATGTCTCACATGCTTTTGAGTAATTATGTGATGAGAGGGGTATTAGTTGACTGCCCCCTACACCCCCCCCCCCCAGAATGGTTTGGCTGAGTGGATGAATACAACCATCCAAGAGCGTGTATGCAGTATGCTTAGCCATGCAGGCCTACCACAGAGATTTTGGGCTGAGGCAGTTAGTACATCTGTGCATGTCATAAACAGATCACCTTCTAGTGGTTTGGATTTCCAGGTTGCAGAGGAGGTATGGACTGGAAAACCTCCCTCTTATGCGCATCTCCGTGTCTTTGTATGTGAGGCATTTTGCCATGTGCCCAGGGACAAGAGAAGTAAGATGGATCCTAAAAGTTTCAAATGCATTTTCCTTGGTTATGGGATGCACGCGAGATGGGTTACCGTCTCTGGGATCCGCAGGGCACAGAAAGTCATTCGCAGTCATGATGTAGTCTTCCATGAAGACAAGATGCATCGGCAGCCTGAGAGAGTTGTTGAGATCCGCATGGTCATATTTCAGGAGGAGCCGAGAGCTCCCACACAACCTGTTGGACAGCCTACAGTTGCAGTAGATGCTCATGGTTAGGGTATTGGACAGGCAGCTGGGCAAGTAGTAGAGCCTACCATGAGATAGTCTACTAGAGACAGACATCCACTTGATAAATTTCAGCCCTCGCTGCATTATGTCTTGGTTATAGATGCAGGAGAGCCTTTCACTTATGATGAGGCTATGTCACCCCTCCTGGGAGAGGGCTATGCAGTCTGAGATAGACTCCTTGCATAAGAATAATGCTTGGTATTTGGTTTCCTTGTCTACGACAAGAAGGCTTTGCCATGCAAGTGGGTGTACAAGCTAAAAAGTACCCCTGGACACCCCAAGCCGGTATACAAGGCTAGATTGGTAGCAAAGGGTTTGAAGCAGGAGCATGGTGTGGACTTTGATGAGGTCTTTTCTCCTGTGGTTAAGATGACCACCATGCGCTTAGTCTTGGCTTTGGTTGCTCTGCTTGACTTGGATTTATACCAGATGGATGTCAAGATGGCTTTCTTACATGGGGACTTGCATGATGAGATTTATATGGAGTAGCCTAAGGTCTTTGCAGAACCTGGCAGGGAGCACCTGGTATGCAAATTGAAGAAAAGTCTTTATGGCTTGAAGCAGGCACCTAGGAAGTGGTATCATAAGTTTGATGCCTATATGCAGTCACAGGGCTACAGTAGGAGTGCTATGGATCCGTTTCTTTACACGAAGAAAGCCCGTGATGGTTCTTTATTGATTTTGATACTCTATGTGGATGATATGCTAATAGCAGGGAAAGCTCATGCTGAGCTAGATGCTCTTAAGGCTCAGCTCAAGAAGAGCTTTGAGATGAAAGATTTGGGATAGGCCTCTCACATACTTCGTATGCGTATTAGACGTGATAGGCATCAAGGACTCCTCTACTTGTCACAGAGGGAGTACATTCATAAAGTCCTTGAGCGGTTCCGCATGCAGGACGTAAAGCCTATTTTCTATCCATTGCCTTCTTATGTGAAGGTATCACAGGTTGATTATCCGCAGACAGATGAGTAGAGGGCTGAGATGGCCAAGTTTCCCTATGCATCCGTAGTGGGCAGTCTTATGTATGCCATGATAGCCACTTGTCCAGATATTGCCTTTGCAGTTGGTGTTGTGGCACACTATATGGCTACACCTAGCAAGAAGCATTGGGATGCCTGGTGAAGGGTATCATGAGGTACCTGAAGGGCACTACATATATGTGCATATGCTATGGCAGCCAGGATACAGGACTCGTGGGGTACACTAACTTTGATTATGCAGGACATGCAGATAGTAGGAAGTCCACTTCCGGCTATGTATTCATCTATGCTGGAGGTGTTGTTTCTTGGATGTCCAGGGTGCAGAAATGCATGGCCCTTTCTACTATAGAGGACGAGTATGTTGCAGTCACTGAGGCTTGCAAGGAGGCCATTTGGTTGGGTTGTTTGGTTGCTGACCTTGGTATTGATACTATTCCTACACTGCATTCGGATTCTATGAGTGCTATTTAGTTATCCAAGAATCCGGTCTTCTGTGTGAAGACGAAACACATTGAGGTGAGGTATCACTTCATACATGGGATCATTGAGGACAAGTCTGTTGATCTTGTCAAGATATCGACTGACCAGAATCCTACAGATCTGCTCACGAAAATCCTCTCTACAAAGCACTTTTCCTTCCTTAGGAGGTTGATGGGCGTGGGATGAGAAGACGTCTTTCCTCGTCCTATTGTACATGTGTACATGTTGCACTGTCTTTCTTCTTTTTTCTTTTCACTCCTCACTAGGGCAGATTCGCCTTTAAATAGGTGGTTGTTGAGGGTAAAGGTGCCTCCGCCTAGCTGCCCGTGTATTACTACACTTACAGTCACTGCCACTACATACTGCAGGTGGCGGGCACCCGTCACCATCACTTTATTCTTTATTCTTTTAGTGACAGGTTGAATAAAGGAAGGCCTGTCACATATTGTGACTGTTGGAGTTCCCATTTCTTGTCTCTCTCTTTCTTTCTCTTGCTCTCCCACCATAGCTCATGAATGCAAGCTTCGATCCTTCTCATCTTTCAGTCTCTAACGAGAAAACTGCATGGCAATTATGGGATAAGATTCATAATATCTATGATACTTAGAGCCTTGTCCCTCAAATGTATTCGTTAAAGCAACTCATGAACCTTCTATGAATGATGGACTTCCATATCCACTCACTTAAATGAGTTTCATTCTATTTTTAGTCACTTATATTCACAAGGAATTAAATTTAAGGACAATCTTCCTCCCTCCTTGTTGGTTACATTGCTTGAGTCATGGGACACATTTCGTGCTGCTCTATGTATAAATATGCTTATTGATGGGCTGAAATTACAAGATGTAAAGGGTGCTCTCCTAAATGAAGAGGTTAACAAAAAGAATGTAGATACTATGACCACTGTGGCAGAGACTCTCAGAAGTCTTGCTCTTGGTCATGTGGATAGTCTCATAGTAAGTTCCATGGCCGTAAGTCCACATTGACTTGTCACTTTTATGGGAAGTAGAATTATATTCACCCATAGTGCCATTGAATGTGTAACGGCAAGTGCAAGGAGAAAAGAGAAAGGATAAAGTGCAAGAAAAGAATGATGACTGCAACATTGTCCCAAGCAAATCCGGTATTAAGATCAAAGATATTAATATTGTGCAGACCGATTCTGATGATGATTACACACTTGCAACTTCTTCTATTGTGATATTTCACACTTTACTTATACCTTGTCTACCTATGCTCAATGTTGCTACTTGATTCAGGGGCTTTATTTCATGTCACCCCTTAGTAAGAGTGGTTCCACTCATATCGCAACATGACACGATTTGTCAGATTTGATATTAACATGGCATTGGATATTGTTAGTATTAGAGATTTCTAACTAAAATTTCTTTCATGCAATATGTTTACTCTATATGATGTATGATACATTTCAGTTTTGATCAAAAGCTTCCTTTCAGGGGCATTGGATAATGCATGTTATGTTGTATCTTTTGGTGATTCCTCATGGAAGCTTACCCATAGGAATCTTGTCCTAGCATGAGGTGCCAAGTCCAGCACTTTTTATCTCTTACTTGTATCTAGGTCTATCAACCATGTTTTGGCAATTTTTCTTCCTAGAGTGTTCTCTCTCTCTCTCTCTCTCTCTCTCTCTCTCTCTCTCTCTCTCTCTCTCTCTCTCTCTCTCTCTCTCTCTCTCTCTCTCATCTTGGCCAATAGGCCTTATATCTATTGGATGATTATGGAATTGTGGTTAAATAGGCCATACAATACACTTTGTTGATGATTGATATCCTAATTATAGAAAATCGGGCAAAACTTTGACTAGGTTGAAAGGCCTATCTCAAATCCATAGGTTATGAAGCCTCTCAAATCATTCAACCTTGTTCATGGTGGCACCACACTCATTTGTCTTATAGGCCATGCTTAATGAATTAGATAGAGAATGAGTCCAACAATACAATCAAAGGGAGAGGAGGTGGCATAAAGTCCCATAAGAAAGTAAATGAACCAAGCCAATTGAAATTTTAAACAATAATCCAATATCAAATCGGATGAAAGTGATATGATAAGGCCTCGGGTAAGTTACTCATGAATATATGTATGCATCACGTAGGTTCAAAATAAAGTATTTTTAAAATACCATTTTTATACATTTTTTACATACAAAAATGTGTAATATAAAGGGGTTATTTACAAATTGAATAGAAAAGGGTTTTGTTTTATTCATGAAAAATTCACAGATAAGGATATTTATAAATAGGCCTTGAATGCACGTGATGTAGAGGATATATATAGTAACTTCCTTGAGGATAAGGCATAATTGGATGAAGAAGTTCATTGGAAATCAACTCTAAGGCCATGGCTTGGGAAACTTGGTCAAGAGGCTTTCATAGGCCGTAAGGCCATTACTTTGAGTTGGATGAAAGGAGGAGAAGTTAATAATTTGGAGAAAGGCTTACCAAGCTTTGTGATTAGATTTGAGGCCATGCCAAAATGGATGAAGACAAAAGGAAAGAGTGTGAAGAATGTTAGGAGGAGGAGAGAGAGAATTAGATACAATAAAAAATTTAATAGGGGACATGGGGAGTTGAGGTGTGATGACTAGATGAGGTCACACTTGGAGGAAGAAGAGAGAAATCATATGAATAGGGAATAGGGGGGTGGAAGCTTAAATAAAGAAGAAGAAGGGCATTAGAAGCCACCAAGGATACCGAGAAGGATGAAGACGATTCTTCTTCTCAACTTGCTTTTCTTTGTTTTTCTTTTCCTCATGATATTGCAGTTAGTGAATCCTAAAGTGGAAGCATGGAGCAAAACCAAGGGCTATGGGGGAAAGAGTAAGTGCAAGAGAGAGAAAGACACAAGATGTGGGAACTCCAATAGTCACAATGTGTGATCGGCCTTCCATGTATTCAAATGTCACTAAAAGAATAAAGAATGTCATGATAATGATGGGTGCCCACAACCTATAGTGTACAAGTGTGCGGGTAACTAATACATGGTGTAGGTATTGTCAATGTAACTAATACACAGGTGGCTAGGCATAGGTGCCTTTACCCCCAATAACCTTCCACTCAAATATGAATGTGCCCCTAGCGAGGAGAGAATAAGAAATAAGTGACAAAGTACAAATATACATAAGTACAACAAGATGAGGAAACACATCATCTCATCCAATGCCCATCAACTTTTTAAGGAAGGAAAAATGCTCTATTAAGAAACTTTTACTGACATTAGGAAAAAAAATAAACTCACAATTGGACCTTTTAGCCCCTCCCCCCTCTCTCCTCCTTAAAACAAGGAAAAGAGAAGAGAAGAATAGTAAAATAATCCTCTTCTCTCTCCACTTTTGCAATCTCATTTTGCATTTTTTATATTATCTACAAATATATACTTATATTCCTTCTCTCTCCTCATTCAAGAAGTCTTTTCCAACCAAATTTTATATCCAAAAAGGAGTTAGTTACAGGAGTATGGCTCTTCGTTTTCAATGCAAAATGATTAGTAGATACAAGGTAACTGATTTTTTAATCGAGAACAAGGAAAATGAAATTTTGAAAGTTCCTTTTAAGATATTTTGGGGATTTCTTATATTCTAGCTTTTGGTCAAAAAACAAACCAATTGATCAAATTTCATGTTTTTTGAAAATGTTTTTGGAGGTAAAATAGAAATGTCTAGTAGGCCAGTATTAGCACAACAACTTACTCAAAGATATTCAAAGGTGTAAAGGTTGGGTTTGGTTGTGTGCTGAAGAGAAATAGAATTGTGCCTCTTCCTCAACCTTCAAAGTTAATAGAGGCACGACGGCAACTTAATACAAAGGTTTTGGAGATCCCATGCATGTTCAATGCATGGAAACACTAAAGGTTGGGACCAAAAATGCATATGAGGTGAAATTCAACAAACTCAACAATTACTATTTAGATTTGTACAAGGTGCAGTCGGCAATGGTAATGTACTACAATATGTCTATTGAGGAATGTAATGATAAATTGTAGTTTGTTATAAAATGAGATGAAAGTAAGGTCGTCAAAGGAGTAAATCTTGAAAGAGTTAGTGTAACTCTGATGAATAGAGCTTTACAATTCGACAAGAACAAGCCAAGGAACTTTAGTGTTCAATCCGAGCGCCATGTGTGGTGGCTCACTACATTTGAAGCTCCTAAGGAAACATTTGAGGTGTTGCAGTTGTTCTTTACGCACACAAGCATTCCAAGAATCATCAATCATCAGGAATATGGTTAGATGCTCTTGGTTGAGGGGTATGGTCAATACTTGGTTGAATGGCATCTTGCAGAAGACTTGAAAACTTTAAAATGTAGGTGTGGAATCTCCAATGTACAAGTAGTAGTAATAGTAGTAGTAGTAGTAATTCTTTAATTTCTTATTTTCTTGTTTGTAATGGTAGTAGTAGTAGTAGTAGTAGTAGCAGCAGCAGCAGTAGTAGTAGTAGTAGTATTCTTATTTGTTATTGTTGTAGTTTTCTTGTTTGTAGTAGCAGTAGTAGTAGTTTTTTTTTCTCTTCTTTTCTTGTTTGTTGTTTTTTCTTCTTCTTCTTCTTCTTCTTTTCTTGTTTGTAGTAGTAGTAGTAGTAGTAGTAGTAGTAGTAGTAGTAGTAGTAGTAGTAGTAGTAGTAGTAGTAGTAGTAGTAGTAGTAGTAGTAGTAGTAGTAGTAGTAGTAGTAGTAGTAGTAGTAGTAGTAGTAGTAGTAGTAGTAGTAGTAGTAGTAGTAGTAGTAGTAGTAGTAGTAGTAGTAGTAGTAGTAGTAGTAGTAGTAGTAGTAGTAGTAGTAGTAGTAGTAGTAGTAGTAGTAGTAGTAGTAGTAGTAGTAGTAGTAGAAAGAGAGAGAGAGAGAGAGAGAGAGAGAGAGAAAGAGAGAGAGATGCTTTGTTGAAGGAAATGAGAGAGTGAGAGGAAGAGAGAGAAAGAAAGAAGGAACGAGAGAGAGACCGAATAAACATGAAACATAATAGAGAGAGAGAGAGAGAGAGAGAGGAGAATGAATGGATAAAAAACAAAGAGAGGGTAAGATCTTGCTCTTTAACATCTTCTTTTCTTGTTTGTAGTGGTAGAAATAGTGGTGGTGGTGGTGGTGGTAGTAGTGGTGGTGGTAATAGCAGTGGTGGTGGTAGTAGTACAGAGAGAGAGAGAGAGAGAGAGATTTATTAAAGGTGCACCTTTGGTGTGTTCGAGAAGGCGAGTACTAGTAGTGGTGGTGGTAGTAGTAGTAGTAGAAAGAGAGAGAGGGAGGTTTTGTTTAGGGTGCATCTTGGGTGTGTTCGACGCTTCAGGAAGGTAAGTACTAGTAATATTAATAGTAGTAGTAGTAGTAGTAGTAGCAGCAGCAGCAGCAGCAGCAGTAGTAGTAGTAGGTTTTGTTTAGGGTGCATCTTGAGTGTGTTCGACGCTTCAGGAAGGCAAGTAGTGGTAGTGGTAGTGGTAGTGGTAGTGGTAGTGGTAGTAGTAGAGAGAAAGAGAGGTTTTGTCAAAGGTGCACACAAAGAAAAAAAGGTGGCGAGGTCCGGTGCAATACCACGGGACATGAAACACTCTGACATAGGGTAGCTACTCCCTCATCCCCATGCATAGCATATTAGATTTTACATACTATAGGTCTATCTGTAGGTGGATGGAGACTTTATATACGTTAATTTTGTTGAGTTACAAGAGAAGAAATCCCTTATCAAACAATTTAAGAAAAAAATGATAACAAAAACAAATTATTTGTTGTAATGTAGACCAAATGAAAAACGATAAAGGCCGTGATGTTCAAGATCGCGAGCGTATCTTAATCAACATGTCCCATGTTCTTGCTCTCAATGTAAGCTGGCAATTAAATGAAAACGTCAATTGTCTATAGAACACGTATGACACTTCCACAAGTTTCAATCAAAGATCATTGATTAGGAGATCTCAGATTTTGAGCAAATGGTAAGAAAAGTGTATATCAATCATGCATTGTATTTGCAAACTAATTGAAAAACATATACAAAAACATTGGATGTGGTCGAAAGATTTATCACAGGGAGGTGATGTCTCATCCCAAGGAGGAGTGCACCCTTTGCAGCCAGTTAGAAGAGTTCGTGGGTGTGCAATGGATGGAGTACCTGAGTCAATCCACCACTTGGAAGGTACTACCCAATCCATACCATCAATACCAGAGGAGACAGGCAGCCTAGACTTTCCTACAATGTTGGAGCCTGAGATGGAGGCAATGATCGATGCATTGATGCCCATGGATGTCGAGACATCTGATCTGCTTAGAGAGGAAGCATCCATACCATTATATGATGGGTGTTGAGTATCTCGTCTGAAGACACTACTTGCACTTCTAAGTGTGCAAGAAAAATACAAGTGGAGTGATGCGAGTGTGACCGAGTTGTTCGAGTACCTTATATGTATGCTTCGTTGATTTCTTTTTGGCACTATCATAAAAAACAATTGTGCTTTTTCAATGTGTTTTATCTTTTTTTTTAGGTTACTGATGTATCATATATTACCACTTGCAAATACCATGCCTGAGTCTAGTGATCATACACGACATGTTTTACAAAAGCTTGGCATGGATTACAACAGCATCCATGCATGTATCAACGATTGCATATTGTTTCGAGGAGAATACAAGACTATGGAGACATATCCAAAGTGTGGTGCATACTGGTATCGACAAGATTTGCAAGGGCAAACCATCCCTCAAAAAGATTTTAGATACTTTTCACTTATCCCCCACATAAATCACATGTTTTGTACGTGTGGCATGGCAAGCTTGACAATGTAGCATGCGCAAAATAGATCCATAGATGGATGTTATTCTTAGAGTGCTTCATGAAAACCTTGAAAGGCTTTGTGTAACAACGAGATCGGCTAGAAGGTAGCATGGCTGAAGTTGGTTGGTGTCTGAAGCGTTAGGGCATATTTCACAGTGGCTACCAACGATGGATTGAGACAACAGTATGCTATGGTCACTGAAGGACAATGATAGACTGAACAGAGATGTGGTGGCTAGAAATGGGTAGAAAAAAGAATGGATGCTGCAATGAAGGAGAAAGTGAATCGCTTTTATATGTTACACCATGCCTCCATGGAGACGTGGCTCGCTAGGTATGAGCAAGCTAGGAAAGATAGGGAAGAAGCGCAATCTGAATTTTGATATAGTACGACCCATCGACCAATTCAATATCCCAAGGGCATGAAGAAGATGCCACTTTTTA